>NC_139719.1:28666693-28866693 GCF_964188405.1 Protomyctophum parallelum | reverse complement strand
AATTCAAACGGTAAAAGGTCTCCCATTTGTTTGGGGAATTATATATTCTGAAAGATTTGTGAAAACTTGAACCACAGCACTGCTGCAGGTGTTATGATTTAATTATTCCGTTTTCTAGAATTAAATAATTTAATTGAACAATGAATCCTAAATTAATATCAAATTGCTCAATCAACGAGTGTGCAGGCTAAACGCAGGTTGATATAACACATTTTGACTAATAAAAGCCGTCAGTGAAAGGTTCGTTAGGCAACACCTATTGCAAACCCTTGCATGCATGGTCATCTCCAGTCTCCACTAAATACACGGAATAATTCCTCCGTTCGCTAATTTTGTTTTTATATAATGTTTTGATGTGCATCATTGTAGTTTTGTAGATCTATTGGTATTCATTTCAACCAAATCGCTGTAAGCTATAAGTTGAAAGGATTCGACTAGCACATAACAGGACAGGTTATAGACTGCACTGCAGGCCTAGAACACGGGAGGCCACAGTGAAGGTCAAATAAAGACCTTGCTCACTCGGACAGTGTGACAATGCAACGCTTTCTCATCCTTTCATGGACTTTGGTCATTTTGTCATCGCTGTATTTTACGTGTGTGGATTTAATAGACATATAACTTTTACCTTCACTGATAGCATTTCGAATAGGCCTTATTTGTTCTTTTAATAACGTATAGGCCTATATCGTGTGCATAGGCTATCGGGACGAATTATTTATTTCTAACTATTTTTCATATGTATAGCCTATATATATTTTTTTTTAATTCAATGTAAACAGTCTTCCCCCTATTTGAGATCTCTTCTGGTCATATAATCATTGTTCATTTATGTAGAGTAAGGCACATCAACAGACCAGCTGCAACCTGTAGTTTGACTCAGTCAGTGTATTCCATTTAATGTTTCAGTGAGCAATGTCTTTTGTATGTCATTCATAAATAATGCGGGTCTGTTCTCCTGGGGCAAGATGTGTTTTTTCTTATAGCCACACAGCAGGCCTATATGCATGGAATATATTGCCTAATATACGGCCTACTATACACTTTCCTCATGCAGCTAATGTTAACAAAGGAGTTATACTCGTAATGGTTTGTTGTTCATCCAGTCCCTTTTCATTTCAATATTTTTTAGGGCGAAAATAAGTGTAATAAAATAAATGTAGCATATAAGCTATAGCCCATATGTTCGTGTTTGAGAGCTGTAGGCCTACAAAATATTAATTTAAATTGCTACAGGCGGCCTTAATCGAGGATTAAACTGAGCCCATGCATGTGCATGCATGTTGTTGCGGCCCTCATAGATGGATTGCTAATGTTTTCATTAAAGCTCATAATGACGTGAATTAGTCTATTTGCGCGCCGAATGTTTTTAAGCGACAATCCTATTATAGCAACTACAGTGAATGAACGCCTTATATAGTAATAGAATATAATGCCTTAAATTCAACAGATGATGTCCTCTATACAGCATGTCACCCTGACCCAATATCAGACAATTGTTTTTATTTTTGTCGTTTGTTTCATAACATGTTAACTTCCATGTATGCCTATATATACACCGTCAATTGCACACATTCTGCATACAGGGGGACATGAATGATGGTTGTAAATAAGTAGATCAGGACACGTCTTGAGAAAACGTATGGGCTATTAGGATGACATCAATAATTAATACAGAGGGATCAGCTCTTCAGCTCAGCCTAAAAAACCCTTCCATATCCTGATCAACAGGTGAATATTAACAGTATTCAGTATTGTCATATAGGGTCCGTTATTTCATTGGTTCTCAAAGTGCATGGGGTTCTGAAGTTGAGACCCCCAGGGGTCCTTGGGGAAGAAGGGGTGCAAAATTAATGTAGCGTCAAATCAGTTTGAAAACTTTAACCATATTGGCTATTTGAAAATAGTTGGTCTGCAAGCTCACAATATGTCACATGCGCGTTGTGAGCTTGTAGATCTATTTAAAGAAAGTATACATAAATGTGAAAAGATTTTAATATAAAAAAATAATCAAAACACAAATCTTGTATGGGGGTCCGCGATCAAATAGGTCTACATATGGGGGGGGGGGGGGTCCTTGATATGGAAAGAAGTTTGAGAACCACTGCGTTATATTTGACCCGCGTTTGATGATGGGTGGTGAGTGGGTTCAATTGTGGAAAAAGGCGTTCAGTTCGTCATACGCGGGCGCCCGTTCGTGGTGCAAGTGCACGTCGTGAAACGGCGGAATGTTTTCAGAGTGCGCGCCGCCGCCGCGGGCCCCCGAGGGGCCAAAGGGCAGGCCGTGGGCCGCCGGGGGCCGCGAGGTGCTTAGTCCGGAGTAGTGCATAGAGTAATGGTAGTTCCTGTCCGTCTCCGGGGACTCCTGCTGCCTCAGGCCGCCGTTCATGCAGCCGGGCGGCGGGCTGTGCTGGCCCTCGTAGTCGGGGCTGTTGTATTCGGGCGACGCTCCGCCCGCTGGGCCGTACACCGCCTCGTAGCCGGCGCCGTAGGACGAGTGGCTCCGCAGGCTGAGCGCCGCCGCGGCGCCGGAGCCCGCCTGGTAGTGCGGCGAGGCGAGGCGCGAGCACTGGTAGCCGTACGGGTGCACGGAGAACGGGGAGCTGGGCATGTGGAAGCGCGCGCCTTCCGCGCACTGCTCCGTCAGGAAGTTCCTGGTGTTGAGCTGCAGGCAGCCGGCCACCAGGTTGGTGGTGGGCTGAGACAGGCCTTTGCACAGCGTCTGCACGTACGACACCACGTCCGGACGCTTCCCGTTGCGCAAAATCTCCCCGAGCGCCCAGATGTAGTTCTTGGCGAGCCGCAGGGTCTCGATCTTGGACAGCTTCTGGGTCTTGGAGTAGCACGGCACGACCTTGCGCAGGTTGTCCAGCGCGGAGTTCAGGTCGTGCATGCGCGTGCGCTCCCGGGCGTTGGCCTTCTGCCGGCGCACCTTGGAGCGCTCCATGCGCGCCGCTGTCATCTGCCGCTTCTTCGGCCCGCGCTTCTTGGGCTTATCTTGGCCGCCGTCGCCCCCGCAGCCCTCCTCCTCCTCCTCTTCCTCCTCCTCGAGGTCCTCCTCGTCGTCGTCGTCCTCCCCCATGCCCATCTCGGACTCGGCGCGGCTGCTCGTCCCGCGCGTCTCCGTGTCGTCCAGCTCGTCGTCTCCGAGGTGACAGCCGCCGCCTGGCTCGTCCTCCTTGGCGGCCTTGCAGTCCTCGCCCTCGCTGTCTTCCACCCAGCCCGCCGCGAGCCGCTGGACGTCCGGCAGCACCTCGCTGAACAACCGGCTCAACATGGCGGCTGGCTGGAATACTGCATGCGAGAAGAAACAAACATATACAACTGTTCAGCTGCTTGTTTTTAGACAGTGCCACCATGGTGATGATGGGCTGTCAAAACCTGGCGATATGCTCTGGTCTCGATGATTTTTACTGTAGGCCCCCGCCACACAAGACTGTCTCATTGCTTCTCTTTGTCTTTGATAAAGTCAAACTAAAGGCCTGCAAGGCCATGCATAATAAAAAACAAATTGCAGTATAGGCCTATAGGCCTAATTCACCTTTCCCCCTTTCCTTTATAGTCCATTTATTATTATTTTTAAACCAGAACATAAGCTTTATACTGAATGTATGGGTTACATTGAGCTGGATATCTTTTGTCCTTGTGTTGACTGATGAGTATAGAATATTGTCCAGTTCCTATATCTTATTCTTGCGATCAAGGGACATTGCTTTGCCTTATGTCTAAAATGAAAATGAGTTGACTTGTCTCCTGAGCCATCGCAGCAGGTCGCTCCACAGACCGCGTCATGCGGGCCCCATGGGGCGCATTAGGTTGCGGGTAGCCTCTCCGCCCCTCCTCTCTCTGGCCCCCGAACTAATAATCTGGCTGCATTCCAACACAGCCAGTACACGTCCTGAATGCAATATACACCTACACGATCTCCATCGAAACCATGTGCCATGCATGCATTATTATGCATTATTATGCAGGACAAAAATGAAGATGATATAGGTCTACACTGACTTGTATTCTTTTTGGACTTTATATTTTCTTCTTCTAAAACAAACAAACCTTGGAGATAGTGGGTTCCTTATAAAGGTGACGCATGGCTGCTCCTCTCCATTTTGGAAAAAATAGGCCGATTGTATATGCTAATTAATAGGCTACACACCATATATGTATATATATTTAAAAAATGCTCATGGCCAAATGTGGGTAATTTATTTGCTGTTTAGATTAATTGTACAAAATATGAAATTGGCCGACATATCATTATATGTTTATGATAGCCCAAATCAATTAATTATTAGGCTATATAAGCTACATTAGCCATATAATGACCCGATGTAAATTATAAAGCCTTTTTTTAAAACAACAAAAGCTTTGGTGGCACAGACCTCAGCTGTTCATGTGGAGTGCGAGGGTGTATTTTTTTCTAATCTTATAAGCAGAATGTAATTAACGCCAACCAATACCTTGTCAATTAGCCTCTATGGAGAATTCTACCCCCACGGTTCGCAAATAGGCGCGCTCCCCCTTCTCTCTCTCTCTCTCTCTCTCTCTCTCTCTCACACACACACACGCACGCACGCACGCAACGCGCGTTACATGTACATGATTAACATGTATTAACATGCATATTCCACATGACAATTTTATGGGAATTCTTATATTTCGACATTCATCATAATATGATGAATGAACGAATAATTGCATACGTCGCCGTTCATGACTTCAGGTATATTATACCTGAAGTCATGAACGGCGACGTATGCAATTATTCGTTAAAACCTGAGATGTGGACAGACAGGATGCTCATAATCACATCAATCTCAGATCAATCTCAATTTTAAGATTTCTTTAAATCTGTCAAATCGAATATGTTGATAATGCTGATTGATATGGGTGACGTGCAGGGTCGATCTCGTCCGAGACGTCGGATTCGGAGTTCCGTGCAGGCTGGATTAAAAATCCATCATATTGATCACAGCCTGATCGGAGAAAAAGCAGCCTTATTCCAAAGAGGAGATCGGAGACCAAATTTTCGTCTGTAGTAGTCATGCTGGCTCTTTCCGTCACAATCAAATAGACTTCCAAATCAATGCACGTTTCATAAATAAACTACAATGAATGATAAATCCCATAACGCCGTCGGTAAATGAAAATGATCGGCTCTATAATCCAACCTACCTCCGTGGCGGTGTTCGGTGATGTTGTTTACACCATCGCGTCTCTCCGGGTGGCCATCTCAACCACCAGCTCTTCACAAGGACACACTATACTATTCTGTTCTGCGTGTGTGTGGTTCGCTGCTATCCCGAACCCAAACGCGTGGAGCCAGTGTGGCATCTCAGAGGCAGGATTGGGTGGGTTACATACCAGCTCTGATGCCAGGCCATATGGCTGGCACGTCATTGGCAAGAGCCATCACATGAGAGCGGCTGATTGACAGAGAGATTGGCTCCCCGGGGGAGAGAGACCCGCCATCTGTCACCGCGCAGCCACAAAGACAACATGGAATAGGAAGGAGAGAAGAACAGCAAAAAACGGAGAGGAGATAAGCGTTCTTGTTAAACGCCTCTATAAAAAGGTTAATCTCATATAGTAGGCAATTGATCATGCACCAATAGCCCATTCCCTGAGTTACATGCGAATAAGGTTCCACTCCACATGGAACACGTGGAGTCGGAATAGCCTACACATCCTGCATCATGCTGCACGAGATAAACATGATCTAATAGCTGTTCAGACCAGACACAAAGGGGAATAAATAAAGGGACCTGCCATGGGAACAGGGTGCAATTGCCTAAACGAGTCAATTGAACTGGGCCGAGCAGAGCACCGTGCTCTGAGACTTGGCGATGACCGCGCCTGCATGCAGGCTGCTGGCATTGGGGCGCGCGTGCCCGCCAGGGCCCGGTCACTGCCGTGCCAAAGGTGGCACGCAGACAGGACGCAGATAAAAGACAGATAAAAGATACGGAGAAGCGGGCAAGGCGGCGGTTGCAGGGAGGGGGGCACCTTTCTCCAGCAGCAGCAGTGGTGGTGGAAAATGCGGTCTGCGTGCTATACCAGCCAGGCCTACCACAGAATTTAACACTGCAGATTTGACTGTATCAAGTCCAATGGCAATCCTATTATTACATTGAACACAATCTCGAGGGATCACACCAGCATGGTGCCTCAGCAGAGGCACTGCCTCTCCTCTGTGTCACCAATTTAGAAAGCAACGGACTTATAGAATGACCTGCACTATGTGACATGTCATGACATATGTTACATTATCTCTATACTATTCATGTAACACAAAATGTAGGTGATATTAACTTAATTAAACACTTTTAATTTGTTTACCGCATGACGCAAGAGGACATATGAAACTGCATGCTGGGCTTAATTGGTTAAATATGTTAATGATGATCTTTGTTGGTCGCAACTTGTCATTCAGTGCCAGTATAGACCTATAGTTAAAATGACATCTCGACTCCTGTCCTGTCTGCTAGTACTGTTCCACTGGGGAGTAAAGTTGTTTAAAACGTAGTCTAATATTTGGCTAGATATGGCCTAGTGGTGTAGTTGAAGAATATTGAACATTACCACATGTGTATATAGGCTATAAGGCCGCCGCGCCGCCTAGAAAACAAATAGATGCATTTCGAACGATCATTCATGATAGATGCAGGGTGACATTTGAATATAGGGCTGGGCTAGCCTACAATAAGAAAAACATGTGAATACTGAAACATTGATTTTATATCTTAGTCTATTTTGGGGGGGAAATTAGTGCAGGTCGGTAGGCCTACTGTATGTGGTGAATCGTATATCATCCACATAACACAATTATTCCAATTTAGGAGTCTGTTATTTTGGGTCTGGGCCCGATAGTTGGTGCAGGGAATTGGAGAGTGATCAATGAAATCAATTCAAATCATGCATTATCAATTCGATATGTGAACAAGTTGAATACTAAGGCTACATTATTAACGTGACTATAGCTCCATAACCTCACATGTAGCCTATACACCCGTAGCATGTAGGCTCACAATCACATGCACATTCTTTTAAAGTGCATGTTAATTAAAATGTTACATGCATGCAGACTCAGAGTAAAAAGTTTTCTTGTGATATTGGCTATATGAACCTCCCTTTCTCGATTATTTCATGAAACCTTCCTCTCTCTAAACTTTATATAGGCCTGTATATTTACAAAAGTGATAGGCTAATTTTTACTGGTGTATTGTAGGGTAACTGGCATTTGATTTATGGCTGCTATCAAATTCACTGCAGGTTAAAAAGTCAAATGTTATGCAAGTCCAATTTATTAGCCTTTTTTGGGTATCATGAATTCATGATGAATTCATCATGATTCATCATTAGTTAACCACGATTTGTTGTTGTTCTTGTTGTAGTAACGACCCAGCACACTCAAACTCTCACTATAACTAGACACTTTACCTTCTCCCCCCCTCTCTCTCTCTCTCTGTTTAAAAGTACCGGAATAATCTCAAAGTAGGCCTACAGGTGAAAATATTACAGGTAGGAGAGAGACGGCTTTGGAAGCCGTGGATATACATGGCAATTCATCATGAATTCATGATGAATTCATCATTGATTCATGATGATGATGATTCATCATTCGTCATTAGTTAACCACGATTTGTAGATGATTTATATATTTATTTCATGAACCTTATCTGCAAGGGTTACCCTTTTTTGTGACCATATGGCGATGGATAGTATTTTATTTAGGCCAATATTTGAATTATAGGACTATAGGCTGTAGGGCGGCTATTGTGGGATTCGTGGAAGTGGACATTAGAATTTGCCTAGTTTCTTTGACTGTGGTTGTGGGGTCATTTGGTTCGGTAACAGGTCATCTCACCCCTTTGCCAACTCACCCCTGCGAAAAGTGAAGACTGCTCGCCCCAGAATTTCGAAAAGTGAAGTCGGCTCGCCCCAAGCCGCGGATAGCTCGCCCCCAAAGCGTGGATATCTCGCCCCACAGTGTGTGATATCTCGCCCCAAAGCACGGATATCTCACCCCATGTTTATTTCATGTTTATCTTACCTTATTTATCATATTAGAACATTTAGAATCAATGTTGTTTGTCAAAGGAGAACATTTAGAACCAGTTTGTTGTTGTTGTTGGTCAAATGAAAATGATGCATGGATAATGAATGGCTCACCCCCCTCCATTGTTCTGGAAATTCCATTCTGGAAAGGTGTTCCATTCCTCCATTACTGAAATTAGTTGTTGTTGTACTATTGTTGTACTATTCTATGTCTGCCTAAAAGTACAGTAGCTTGTTAGAGTTAAAGATTTAGCTGGGACCCTGGAGTCTGTGAAATCTTTCACAGACTTACAGCGCCACCAACAGGTGGATTTTTTAAAATTACTCAAATCATGAAGGCAGGTGCAATTTACGTGGAATCTTTCACAGACTTTCATACTAGGCTGAGGAATATATCCCACCCTTTTCACATTGGCCAGTTACAGTGCCACCAACAGGTGGATTTTTGAAAATGACTCAAATCATGAAGAATTTGGCTGAGGCATATATATATATATAAATATATAACATTTACGGGGCGACTTGTCCGGACTTTTGGGGGCGACATCTCCGGACTTTTGGGGGCGATTTCTCCGGGCTTTGGGGCGACCGATCTCCCCATTGGGGCGACCGATTTTCGCCGCTTGGGGCGAGGTGGAAAAGGGGCGAGCCGTCTCGTATTCTTCGGTTCTAAATAACTAAATGCCACTTCAGGAATTCTTAATGTCAGTCAATGAAATGTTTAGCGTTACTGAGGTAACCTATTCCCTTTTCAGTTCGATGATCAGATAGGATTCAGGAAGTCATTGAACTCCAGGCAAGTTAAATAAATACTTTAGCACCTGGTTTGGGGTTGGTCATATATGTTTTCAATTTCATGCATGTGCTCTATATCATTCAATTTCAGGCTGTAAATGTGTTTGAGTCAACATAAAGATGGTGTTTCTGAAAAACCATGTTTATCAAGCAGGACGAGGGGGACATCTGCTGGTGATTAAAAGGTAGTGCATGCATTCTTTATTCTATTTACGTAAACATATATGTTTAAAATGCCAATTTTGATTGATTGATTGATTGAAATCTTTATTAACAGTTTGTAGAATTTACAGTACATTTTAAGCACAAACTCAATACAAAGACTGTCAACTGTGAGTGGACGACCCAATTAAGCATTACACTTGTTTACAACAGGGTCCACATTGTTCAATTCATCAAAACATTTAAAGACATACAAACATTTAGAGACATACAAATAGACATTTCTCTGTAGGTAAAGAACAGAACAGGAATTCATCATATGGGAAGCAAAAAAGGGAAAAGATACTATATACAGTGAGGGAAAATGGGGTGGGGGGGTGGGGGGGATTCAGATTTTACAGAGGCCAGTTTCGAATTGCAGCCATCCGTAGGTGCCCTTTGAGAGCGGTTTTGAAGGAGTCAAGGGATTCACATGTCTTAATGACTGTTGGTAGGGCGTTCCACATTTTGGTGGCATAGGAGCGAAAAGAATTTAGTCCCTTGTTTGTGCCGAATCTGGGTTGTACATGGTTTGTTGCACTCCCTCTGGTGTTGTGGGTGTGGACTTCGTTTACATTAAGGAAGTATTTAGACAGGTACATGGGTATCTTGGTGGTGTATCGAATCTTGTGGACCAGACCCATTGCAAGATGCTGTACTCTGTCGTCGACCCTAAGCCATCCCAGCCTGTCAAAGTGGGCAGGGGTGAGGTGGGTTCGGGGGGTGAGGCCAAGTAGGAGCCTGACCAGTTTGTTTTGAGAGGTCTGGAGCCTTGTTTTAAGGGCCTTTGAGGTGCTGTGGTACCAAGAGGTGGATGCATAGTCAAAGAAACCTTGTACGAGGGCTCCTGTTAAGGTCTTCAAGGTGTTTTTGCTGACCAGTGAGGAGATCCTGTAAAGGAATCTTGTTCTTTGATTGACTTTTTTGATTACGTTGGTGGCCATTTTATCACCGGAAAGATTGGCCTCCAGGATGGAACCTAGGTAGGTAATTTCATCTTTTCGTGTGATAATATTGTCACCCACTCTAACCAAGAAGCCATCTGCCTTGCTGAGTTTACTATTTGATCCGAAGAGGATGGATTCAGTTTTTCCCAGGTGTAAGGATAGTTTGTTATCAGCGAGCCAGGTGCAGATTCTACCGAGTTCAGAGCTGAGGGTCTTTTCAACCTGCAGTTTGTTCCTGTCCGAGACCAGCAGTGCTGAGTCATCTGCGAACAGGAACAAGTTGCAGTCACAAGCTGAAGTCATGTCGTTAACATAAATTAGGAACAGTAAAGGCCCTAGTATGCTTCCTTGTGGGACGCCACAGCTCACTGGGAGGGGAGGGGACAGTGTTCCGTTCACCTCCACCATCTGTTCTCTCCCCTCCAGGTAGGATTGCATCCAGCTCACTGATGTGCTATCAAAACCAATAGCTTTAAGCTTGTTAACCAGTATGGTTAATAAATAAAATAAAACCCGTGTGAACTGAACTGAACTACGGAATATTGAATTGCATGCTCATACAGCTAGAAAGAAATGCATATAGTTCTAGGCTAGCTCTATCCAAAGCCACAGAAATGTTTTTTTTAAATTTAGGTATATATATTAGAAAAAATGTGAGACTGATTTGATTCATTTTTGCAAAGATTGAAACAGCGTTAAAGGTCCTCACTAATGTTCCTGATAATTCATTTCTACTCAATCTGTGTCTGCATATGAGGGCTGTGGGAAGTTCAGAAACCGTCCACCAGTGAGATCATCATTAGGCAGATTTTATTTAAACAAGATTTTAAAAATATATATATTTAGATTGTTATTATCATGAGAACGATGGCTTCTATTATCGTATTGCAACTTTTCAGAAATAGTAAGTCTGCAGTTTTTATTAGCTTGGATTCCCCTTCGACGATGTCACTGGTGGCTGGGTTTCTGAACTGCCCACAGACCTCCCATGAGAAAGAACAGAGTAGAATAAAATTGGGGCATTTTATCATGAACATTCGTGAGGACCAATTATATGAAGGTAAGTTGAAAACAATGAAAAGTGGTGAAGTGATACTTTAATGAAGCATTGCCCCACAAGATGAAACACATCTTTTTAACGCTAGATGGCGCTAAGTGCCAGACGATGCGTGCCAGACTGACTACTGTCTGCCTAGTGTGCCACTTGAGTTGATCTTAGATTCTAGATTAGAACCTGATAGGAATTTATTTTGCTTGTATATTCATTTCCTCCGAAGGGTGTTGAATTTGAGATTTGAGATTTTCTTTGATTGTTTTATTTAAAGGACCACTTCACCACTTTTCAACCTACCTTCATATAATTTGTCCTCACTAATGTTCATGATAAAATACCACAATTTTTTAAAATACTCAGCCTTGAGTAATGTGACATCATCATTAGGCAGATATTTTTTAAGCAAGATTGTTTTTGAAAGAATATTTAGATTTTTATTATCATGAGAACGATGGCTTCCATTATCGCATTGCAACTCTGGTCAGTTGAGGTTGGGAAAGGAGACAGAAGGGGTTACTCAGTGTGTGTGTGTGTGTGTGTGTGTGTGTGTGTGTGTGTGTGTGTGTGTGTGTGTGTGTGTGTGTGTGTGTGTGTGTGAGGGTGTGTGTGTGTGTGTGTGTGTGTGTGTGTGTGTGTGTGCGTGCGTGCATGCACATCTGTCTGTCTGTCTGTCTGTCTGTATGTCTGTGTAGCTAATTAGGCCGATAGGTGTTATATTTCTTGTGCAGGGTCAACAAACACGTTCTGCATATTGTTCAATGACAATTACCATTATGTCCTTACAGGGTAATAAATCCCTCCAGGCTATGGGATACGCATCCCATACGCATCCCCCCCGGAACAAGCCTACACAAATCATCACGCATAAGGACAATAACTAAAATGTGTCTACAGGAACAGCTATAGTTGGCACCCAGATCTATGGACACACATCACACACACATTTATTCTGGACTTTATTCAGCATACACTTTTTGGGACCTCTTCGTTTTGATGGAAGTGTGTGAGGAAAGAAGGCAGACAAGATGGTTTCTCAGGGGATTCAGACAATTGGCCTGTCGATCAGCTGCTTAATGGTCATCATGTGCTATGTGGAAGGTCACAACCTGTGGTGCCAACATTGTGACCATCCGGGATGGATGAATTGTGTTGTGCAAAACCTGTCAGTCATGCTAAAACCTGTCAGTCAGTCCGTCCATCACGCCTCGTGGCATGCTCCCTATATGGTCGTCAGTCCATCATGCCTCATGACACACTCCATATATGGCCGTCTCAATATATGAAGATCACGACACTGACCTCATCAAACCCTGAATAGCCATATATACATGGACCCCTGCAGCTACTGAAATCAATGGGACATTACGCTCATTCAACAGCACATGGTATCACAAATACCCATGGCTTGAATATAGCAAAACACGAGACTCTGCGTTTTGTAAAGCATGCCGACATTTCCCTGAGGACTCTAAATTTACAACAGAAGGGTTCAACAATTGGAAAAATCTGGGAAATGCCTGCCAAAAACACATTAAGAGCTACCCGCATGGAATCGCATTGCTGAAACTGGACGCCTACAAGGCCAGCCATAGGCCAAATGGCCGTGGAACTATACTGAACCAACTGCATGGAGACGCCACATATTTTGATCGACACAGAGAGCAAGTTAAATTTGTGTTGGACCATGTTATGCTTTGTGCAAAGTTGGAGATTCCACTTCGAGGACACAGAGAAACGAGTTACAGAGTTCAACACTGTGTGTGACAAAATGCATATCTTTGATTGAACAACTGAAAGCGACGTTTGAGAGTTTCCGTGATGATTCAAAGGGGGACTTTACCAGCGTGCTTAAACAGACAGATGAACTGATGGAAAAGCATGATGTGACGGATGTAACTCGCCGTCGTAAACGCAAGCTCCCTGCAAAGTTTGATGACTGCTATCACAACAACATTGGGGAAAACGACACGTATCCAGTCCAATGCTGATTTAATTAAGGGCACTGTGGAACTGTGTTCTAGACAGGCAGATAAACGAGTTAAACTAACGTTTTAAAGAGGACACATATGGCCTTATAGCGTCAGAATCTCTCCTGCCTGGATCTACCACTTTTGGCATGAAAGAACTTTTAAAGGGACCCTGTGATTTGTATGGGATCGCTGTCTCTGACATGGAACATGCTTGGTTCACCGAGAACATGAAGAGGAAAATGGAGGCGGAGAAGTTGAAACTCCCCACATTACTGGAGGTGCTTGATAACTGTTCTGCAAATTATTTTCCAAATGTTCACCGTCTGTTGCGGGCCATCATAACCCTCCCGCTAACATCCTGCAGTGTTGAGAGATTTTTCTCTGTGACAAATAGAATCCAGTCACGCCTAAGAGCGTCCATGTCAACCCAACTCCTGAACAATTTGACACTGTTGTCATTTGAAAGAGAAATAATCGGCATCCCAGATTATGATGCTATTATCGTTGTTTTCAACTCAAAGCCCAGACGACTCCGCCTTGTGTAGCATTTCTTTTGCATATTGCCAATGCTATAGCCGTGTTTGTACAAATGTGTTTGTACAAATCGTTTTCTCCTTCTCTGATGTATATCTGACTGGCGCAGACTGGCGCACATGCCTGTCGTTCAAGAAAGTACAAAATAAAAGTCTTAAAGTCGTTGTCATGGTTATCATTTACAATTGAATGCAATTGTTATTTGTTGCGTATCTAAGGATATTTATGGTTGTCAATCTGAGGGGGAGCGGGCGGGGCGGGGGGGGGGGGGGGGGGGGGTTTCTCGTCGGCTGCCTTACACGTAAATGCTATGCCTTACTCATAAAGAGATCCTGGCTCCGCGCCTGATACACACCATGGGAGGCGGGAGCCACCGGAGGCTAACGATGGATGCTAAAAACGGTAAATAAAATACTATAAATTCTGGATTAAATGACATTAAACAAACCCGAGATTTCTCGTGTTGCCAAAATGACAAAGGAGGTTGAATTACGAATGCCGAGAAATTGCGAGTCTGGCATGGATTCGGATAAGGCCCTACCTGGGCCCTATACCCGGTCCGAAAATATAAATAAATAAATAATAATAATAATTATTATTATATACTAGTCCTTACCCTTTGTGAGATATTTGCCCCCCCCCCCCCTTGTGGCCGTGAAGGGTACTGCGCCCGGGTGCGTTTGTAATTGACTAATAAATAAATGAATAATCATTAATGTGTCAAATCGAAAAAAGGGCTTCGTTACGCCCTCCATATTCATATGGTCAATGCCTGTGTGAAAAGGCGTGATTGGTGCAGGCAGTAAGGAGTTACGGCACTGTTTCTGACACACAGACACACAGACACACACTCAGACATTCGGTTAATTATAGTATGATATATATATTATATATATATATATATATATATATATATTATATATATATATATATATATATATATATATATATATATATATATATATATATATATATATATATATATATATATATACTGTATATATATGTAGCCTATATATGTAGCCTATGTCTTGCACACACTAGGATGAGAGAGAGAGAGAGAGAGAGAGAGGGAGAGAGAGAGGGAGGGAGAGAGGGAGGGAGAGAGAGAGGTAGAGATTTGAAGCGTGCAGAGTGGACCTGAAACTGTCAGGCAGCCACACAGAGTATAGGCTTAGGCAAGGGACGGTGCAGACCACGACACCAGGTGAACCAGAACCGAACCATCAACGGCTCCCAGCGGGACTTGCTGCTAAGCAAGGTATCCTGTTGCTCGCAACAAGGTTAACATTTACTGTACAGCGATATTACCTTTATTATTTGACTTCGATATTTTGGACTGAAAGAGAATAGTGTTCGTCCGCGGCATCTGAGGGGAACGTCCGGTAGCCATCTGTGCGTTTTGGCCGAAGAGAGGGAGAACCGGGCTGGAGCCATGGAGCCGCTGCTCCCTGCTGAGACGGAGGTGATGGAGAGAGAGGCGGTCAAGGAGGAAAGAGAGAGTACCAGGAGGATCCAGTTCACCGTTCCTTCCGCCATACCACCGACCCAGCTGGACCCGCGACAGGTGGCGATGGTGAGCGCAAAGTCGTTTGAGAAGAGTGTGTGTGTGTGTGTGTGTGTGTGTGTGTGTGTGTGTGTGTGTGTGTGTGTGTGTGTGTGTGTGTGTGTGTGTGTGTGTGTGTTGGAGAGAGAGAGAGAGAGAGAGAGAGAGAGCGTATTGTCATGCTATAGTAGTAGGCCTATAGTAAGACCAAATAATAATGCAAAGCGTGAGACGTGTAGGCTTTAGTGTATACTCTAAGGCTAAGCCTGTAGGCTGTAGTGTGTTGGCAAAGCAGGGATTCAGGTGTTGAACATAGCCAACAATGTTTTATGAAGCTACATTTAGGCCTATTGCAAAATCTTTATATAGCCTAAAAACATGTTTGCCACCAACACCAATTAGTAGGCTACAGGCTACATATGTTTCTACAGTTTAATTAAAATCACACCTGTGTGAACTGAGCGGTGCAACTACCGACTTTTCGCCAATCAGGATGGAATAAGAAAAACGAACGAAAAATCTGTCTTACTTGACTTGATAATGTGTGATATTTGTACAAAATCTGTAGGAGAAATATAATGGTGTGTTTTGCAAAAATATTTTGCCTCGGCTAGTGGTGCTATATAACAGGGCTAATTCGGAAAGCATTTGTGCCACAAACCATGTAGGCCTACAACCCAGATTCGACACAAACAAGGGACTAAATTATCTTCGCTCCTATGCCACCAAAATGTGGAACCTACCAACAGTCATTAAGACATGTGAATCTTTGTGAATCTTTTCCCTTTTTGCTTCCTATATGATGAATTCCTGTTCTGTTCTTTAACTACATAGAAGTGTCTATTTGTATGTCTCTAAATGTTTTGATGAATTGAACAATGTGGACCCTGTTGTAAACAAGTGTAATGCTTAATTGGGTCTTCCACTCACAGTTAACAGTCTTTGTATTGAGTTTGTGCTTGAAATGTACTGTAATTATACAAACTGTTAATAAATATTTCAATCAATCAATCAAAAACCACTCCTGCAACGTCAGATGCCAATCTTAGCCAATCAGGATGGAATATGAAAAATCCGACAGTCTTGATCATATGACTATAAAGATCATGTGTACCAATCTGCGTGATGTTTGGACAAAACATGTATAGGATATCAAAAAATGTGTTTTGCAAAAATCGGCCTCCTGGTAGCGCTATTGACATAGGCTATATATGTAGACCGCGGCCATCTTTCCATCAGAGTTTGGAAGCACTCGTTTTCAGTAAAGCAACACCCTGCTGCCTCCTGCATTATTTGCAAATTCAAAACAGGTGGTACGCAGGGCCGTTGACTTTGAGTGATATCCAACGAGCACTTCCAAACTCAAACACTCAATTTCTTGAGAGAAAGTAGCTCATAACATGGCTTCAGAGTGGATTATGAAACAAACACTTGCAGATAGAAAGAGGATAATTCAAGCTTTTCGTACTTCTGCAATTTTGGTGAGTTTGATGTTGTTTAATACAATCAGATAGGACTTTTCTGTTTAGATGTATGGGCTGTCAATGGCAAATTGCGGCTAGTTACCACCCTGCCATTAACTTAACTAGACCTGTGCCCGTCGGCTACCGACATACTTGGGAACGATCTGTCATCCATCATATTAGATCTCTATCTGTCTGTCTGAAGAGTGCAACCTGACTGTGAAAAGTGGACTGTTTAAGTAATCAAATGACAGGTGTGGGGTTGCCATGTCAATCAATTGGCTGAAGCAGAGGCTGGGAATTCTACAGGTGTTGGGACTTAGGCTCATTAGTTCCGCTAGCTGGCAGAGCCTGACCAGAGCCTTTTGTGGTGTTTCTGGACAACAGTGTATACCACCGACTCAAGGTCAGGCACTGCACTCCCTGTGATGGTGTGGAACGCGTGTGTCAAATTTGAAGTTGGTGGGGCGAACGGTTTTCGAGTTACTAATCTCTATAATCCCTGTAATCCCTATACATGGAATACAGACGTACCTACTGTACATACACAGTTACACACGTAGAGACTTGGTGCATTTATAGATTGATGGCAAGATGGCCGTGACTTGCATATGGTCAATAACGGGCCCATATGAAACATTTGGAGCAGAGACTTTGCTCTGGCATCCAGGGAGTGTGTGTGCACAGTTCCATCTTGATATGGTGCCAATTTAGAGCACATCTATCAGCCCAATCGGGGCCAAATTTGTCGTATGCCTATCATTTATCATCTCACAGGAATATGCAAAACCACAGCAGAACTGCAGAAGCACAAAAAGCAGGTCTGACTGAATCAATAGGGTTTCAGCCTTTGGGGTTTGTGGTATGTTTGTACGTGTCTGTGTGTGCTCGACTGCAACAGTTCCACAGTGCTTTTACTCCAATCTCTTTTCACCTGTGAGGCAAAGTGACCCAATGACTCAGTCTGCCCTGTTTATTTTGAAGCTATTCTTTGGCAGTGAGAAGAGTGTTCTTTTTTATGTGCTGCCCTCATTTCAGGATACCTAAAATGTGTCCAGCTAGGGAATTAAATTAATTCATTCGATGCGCTCTCCAAATAGACGTTTCAAAAGGAGCCGTAAGTGGCCTCTAAATGTCCTCATTCACAGGAAAATCCCCAGAAGAATGTGCACACGCAGTAACACTGAATATTGTACTGTGTTGGTTTGTTTTGTTGTTATTAGTTTGTGTATAAATTGTTGTTGTGTACCGTGAGATATACAGTATGACTGTGGCTACAGCATGGCATTTCATAGCCTTGCAGGGGTAGATGATGTCAGCAGGTCGGCAGGACTTTAGGACTAAGTATGGTCATGGTGAGTGTGTGTGACTCTCTGGACTGTCTGCCTAGCTCTGTCCAGAGACTGGGATTAAGCTGAGCTCGGCTTTAGTGGTGGTTTCTGTCAGACAAGGCATCTTCACTGTGTGTGTGTGTGTGCGTGTGTGCGTGTGTGCGTGCGTGCGTGCGTGCGTATGGAGGTTGGCCTCATTACTTTCATTAATAGCACCATTGTTTCATCAGATGGCTCACCTGGTAAGAGCGCATACCGGTAGTACTGTACAAAATCCTTCCTGCAGCTCTCTCCCGCCTCTCCTGTCTCTTGATTTGACTTGATTTAATTGACGTTAAAGGGGAATACCACTCATTTTCAACATTGAACTATGTCATTAATATACCTTAGAGTTGTTGTGTGGAAATAATAAAAAGTCCCCCCTTCTATGTAGCCTAGACACCATTCGTTGCCATGGTTACCATCATGCCATTGTGTTACCTGTTATTTTTGTACAGTTATATTGCATTGCATTGTGTATTATGTTTGTGTGACATGTGGATTTCATTAATATGGACATTTAAAAGGAATTACAGCGTGACTGTCAAAATAAATCTCATATATACATACAGTACATCAGATCCATGGTGTAAATCATTGTGTTAAAAGGTGTTTTGTTTGTGTGGTTTCATTTATAGTTTTTCACGGTGGGGTAAATAAAGAGCCCTTGTAAACATCAGTTGGAGCGTCTATTCTGCATCAGATAAAGATTGTTTAGGAGCAGTTTATTTATCATTTATTTGTGGTGGTACATTTGTAGGTCGCGGTTTCCATGCGGACAGAGAGCAGGGCTGCACAAGGCAATCGAGTTTAGATCGGCACAGACTCACCCTTGAGGGCTTTATAAGCCACTTCCACTCAAGGCTGCTTGGTTTCGGACGCCACTTAATATGAACGAGCATACCGAGTGCAAGTGTGTAGGGCGAGTGGCGAGGAGGTGGTTTAAAAAAGGGAGGGGGGGGGGGGTTATTATTTCAACTCTAAGGTAATGACATAGTTCAATGTTGAAAATGAGTGGTTTTCCCCTTTAAGTTTAAAGGAAACCACATGGCACAGACACATGCTCATTTCCATTGTGGTCCTTGGTCTCTGCTGCTCTCTCTGCTGCTGCTCTCTCAATGAAAAACACAAACAAATGGCATCATATCGGCTGTTGTTGTGTCTGTAGCTATAGGGAACTTTGCTTTGGCTCCAAGCCAAAGCAAGCTGTGCTATTGACCTTCACCAGAGTTTTGGGAACTTCATTGAATTATTATGCAGACCAGGTCCGCATACAGCATGGCATAGTTCAGCTGTTCTTCTATGAATAGAAGGCAGCTTTTGGACAAAATACCCCTTGAAATGACAGTCAGAGGATACACCTGGCATTCATGTCATTATGTCATTTTTGACAAAAGAATCCTAAAAGAATAGTGTAAAGGATCTACAAGCTTACTATGTATCGCACTGAGATCTGTGAGCTTGTCGTGTTGCTGCCTTATGAGCTCTGTAATATTTGATTGATTTCCTGTCATTGAACTCTCCAGTATGTAGGCAAAACATTCAGACCAGTCCGTGTGTGCAAGCATTATAGTCGTAGATATGATACTGATATAAGTGCCATTGGACGCAAGGACATTAAATCTCCTATTGTCAGATACATTATGGAAGTCACTCCAAAGCAGATCTATAATTTATAGTCGTATAGAACACTCCAGAAGAGGTATTACTCATAAACATATTTTCTCAGTCTCTGTCTAAGGATCATTCTTGGAGTGCGAGTCTGCCAGTTTCTCGTTATGTTTTGCAGACCACCACACCTGCAGTCAACTCTGAATAAAGGACAGAGAAGGGAGCAAGGACTTTAGTATTTAAAAAAGGAAAAACTGTTTTTTGTTACCATTTTAAGTCAACTACTACCTAACAGTGTCAACTAGTGGTTGTGGTAGTCAACTGGTTAACAAGCTGAGTAGTTGGTGAAAACCCCCTAGCAAGAACCAACACTCAGCAGTGAAAGTGCTCAGTGTGTCAGTGTGTTTTCAGGTGAAAAGAAGCAGCTGGTGACTCTATGTGCATCAGAGGAGTCATGTGGTTGTCTATCTACTCTAGGATGTGCCTGCAGTGACTAGTCAATAAATATCCTCACTCTCTGCATGGGAACCTTGTATGTCCAAAACTGTTACTTCATTCATCAATGAATATTTTCACAAATTTATAGCAGACCTACAAGCTCGTAGCGCGCCACTCGGTGGCGTGCTATGAGCTTGTAAAATGGGCTTGTAAAATGGGTTATAAAACTCAAAGACACACATTTAACGATTTCACAACAAAAAGCTAAAATATGCAACGCATTGTGAGCTATTTTTGCGTGACACTGTAGTATGATGAAGTCAGGCATTCAATTACAAAAAACAAACATGCGATATGAGGTTTGTGACCGACAGCAACAATATATTTTGCCTCTCCATACTGATGTGATGCCTGCATGTTTGCGTGATAGGATTTGCCGGTCCATATTAGTAGCACATTCTTTGCATACAGAGTACATACTATGTCCATTGTAGCTGTTTCATTTGAGCATATTCGTTCTCAACTCCATAAACAGTGCCCAGATACCTGTCAAACTACTTCTCTAGACTAGATAGTGGGTGATGCACATTGGCATAACAGCAGAAGGAGATCAACTGAACCCCCCAAATTTGGCAAAAAATGAGTAATGGGCATTCTACTATGCTGCCTCCTATGCATTACCTGCCTTGCCTTGTACCCTCCCCATGCAGCTTTATAGTGTCCTATACACATTGGAATGAGCAAAAGCAGAATGGGAGAGAAGATACATTATAATAAACAGTGCAATTAGGCCTACCCATAGACAAAAACAGGAGCCTGATTTCTTGAGCAAATGCCATCTTTTCAAAGGATGTTAATATTTGTTCTGAAATTCAACAGCTCAGCCATCTGCATTTTTATTAATAGGAAAGCTAGAAAATACATTTATTTTGTCCCTGTCAGAGATACATATTGATAGTCTAAATGGAAACTGCAGGGTAAAGAATTGGGACAAATGAGAAATTAGATGCATGATAATTCCAAGTGCAATGGGAACTGAAGATACCCCTCCCTGCCCCTAGGCACCCCAGATGTGTTCTTGGAAAATGACCTCCACATCATCTCCGGTACGGGCCAGCTGCTCTGAAGGGAGAATGTCTCCAGAGGAGCCAAAGTCCGAACAAGGTGCCCTGTCAGGCATTCTTATTTCTCCCCGTCTGCTTCGCCAGAATGCCTGGAATGTAAAAAAAAAAAAAAAAAATCTAGATGGGAAAATACTTTTTCACACATCTGTTGTTTACAGACGGACTTGCGCCAGCAGGGCTTTGGACCCCATTTGGCACCATGCTAGCCTGGAGCCAACGGCTCGTTTGCTTTTTTTAGGGATCCGAGGGTGAAATTCCAAACATTAGGAATCACCCATATGCCCTGAAAGTGGAACTCACCAAAAATAACAGATTAATAACGCAAAATGTTTTGGTTGTATAACTTGTATTTCATCATGGCTGAGAATCTGTTGTTTTAGGTGAGTGACATGGTTATACTCAGGGGAGGATTATCCAACAGGCCCCAGGGGCCCCTGAGCTAGGTGGGGCCCTGAGCTAGGGGGGGCCCCTGTGCTTGAGCGTCTGCGTGACCGCGAAGAGGCTCAAGCTCAGGGGGCCCCCAAAAAAGGGGTAACAGTGAATATCAGTGACGCACACGGTCCTTGTCACTGTTATTATCAATTGGTTTATTCATTTGTGTCAATAAAATAACCCCAAAAGTCCTAAACCATCATGATAAGGTACATTACTGCAAGTGTTTAAACCCTCAGTTTGCATTTATTTGGCTTAGTTTTTGTTTATTATTTTTAAGCAATCCCTTTCAGTAAATTCTGAATATCACAGGCCTATATGTCATAATTGTTATGCGTACACGTGTGCAGAGTGCAGACAGTATGCACCACGTCGGAAGAAATAAAAAAGCTCCAGGGGGGTGGGGGGGCCCTTTTGCATGACGGTGGCCCAGGGGCCCATCATTTCTAGATCAGCCTATATGGTCATACTGCAAAAAGTATTGGACTCCAAGGTCACTTTGAGCGCTGAAAGGGTGATTAGCACATGACTGGTCAAGGATGTCACATCAGAATCATCTTTATTGTCACATCATAGGTTTACAGATGTAAAACAGTGGATTAAATTAGCGTTTTGTGCAAGTTGACTCTAAATGAATTGCATTTTATAGTGCTTTTCCAAGTGCTCAAAGTGCTCACAATGGTTCATTCATTCATACATTGGGAGGTGAAGCAGCGAACAGTCGGACGCCAGCATCCTTACTTCCCACATTCACACACCAATGGTGGCAAGCTTACACCGACCTACTCATTGGAGGCAATGTAGGGTTTAGTGTCTTGCCCAAGGACACTTCGACATGTGGACAGGAGGAGCCGGGATTCGAATCGCCGACCCAGGGATCATTGGATGACCTGATCTACCTCCTGAGCCACAGCCGCCCTAAAGCCAGTATAGATGGCTGTCAGACAAGTTCTGGTTATGTATGTGCTGCACTTGTAGTATGCTATAATGCTATAATCCTGGTTACTTCTTTAGCCTATACGTTTGAAGAAGAGCTGTTGTTTTCTTATGGGGGCAGTGTTGGTCTTTTTCAACCCATTTAGGTAAAGGTAAAGGTAAAGGTAAACTTTATTGTCCACAAGGGAAATTTGTCTTGGGCTTTCACCCCAGCTACAGCCACACATAAAACATCAATGACAACAAAAATACATTACAGAGGAAGACACAACATTACACAATTGCACACATGATGTGGATAATCAGGCCTCACGTAGTTACCGCTGTTTCAGAGCCTCGTTCAGCATCTTAGTTGATGCAAACGATTTTTTAAATCTAATGTACTTCCACTTTGGTTCTTTGTATCTTCTCCCAGAGGGCAGAAGTACAAACTCGCCATGTAAAACATGGGTAACAAAACTGACAATCTTTTGAGCCTGTTTTAATGTAGCCTGCTCATAAATAGACTGAAGAGAGGGGAGTTGTCTTACCCCTATGATCTTCCCTGCAGTCTGCACCAATCTGAACAATTTGGACCTCAGTTGCACTGAGAGATTACCAAACCAAACTGTGATGCCAAACCTGACCAGGCTTTCCAAGACTGCTCGATAGAACACTAACATAAATCTTTGGTCAACACCATGAACCCTGAGACGCCGAAGGAAGTGCAGTCTTTGCTGTAGTTTACTACAGAGACTTTCAACATGTGTATTCCAAGTCATTGAGTTGTCAATACAGATCCCCAAGTATTTATATGAGGAGACCTGTGAGATGGTCGAGTCATGGATGACCACAGGCCTGTGGTCACCAATACTCTTGGGGTCAAACACCATCTCCTGTGTCTTCTTAACATTAAGAGTTAGGTGGTTGTCATCACACCACTTAACAAAGTTCTGTACCTCTGAAAAAAAGGACTGAGGCCAATTCTAAAAACACCTAGATTATGAAATATACTGTCAATGTCCTTCTTTCTCTGCTTCCACACAAGATAAATCTATTACCTCAAAATTATTGAGGGCCCTTTCACCTGCTATTTATAAGTGATGGAAATCATTTGTAGTTACTGACTGTCTTGACTATCTTGAGAGTAATGAAATTGACAAGGGCATGGATGTGGCAGTTTCCTGAAAAACACGGCCCTGGGTTGATTATTCCATGTATTAGTAATACCATAGATACTTACCAACAATTAATTAAGTAGTGTTTATTAATGTCACGGTACGCTCCTCTGCCCTTGGACTTTGTCGGTGTTTTGGGTCTTATTACTTATATTTGTGTTCTGTACCTTATTTTGTAATAGTGTTCTGTGATTTCCTGTCTGCCTTGTTTTCTGTCTCCTGCCTTGCCTCACCCCCCTGTATTAGTGTAACCCTAACCACCTGTGTTCTGTTGCCTGTTAGCCTATCCCATTGTTGATTGTGTGTTTCAGTTCACCTGTGTAGTTAGTCTTGTCTATTTATATGCCCCAGTGTTTTCAGCTCCTTGTCAGTTCGTCGTCGTGTTTGATGTGGTCAGTTCCTTGTGTTTCAGTCTGTTATTCCAAGTCCTAGTTATGTACTAGTTGTTTCACAGTGTGCTTTATTGAGTATTAAAACCACTTAAATTCACTCCTCTGCCTGTGCCTGGTTCGTTCTGCACCTGAGTCCTACACCTCCAGAACCACATCGTGACAGTACGAACTGACCAGGATGGACTCAGCAGAACGAAAGCTCTTTCAGCAGAAGGTACAGGAGTTTGATTATGCCGTGAACTACCTCATTGCTTCACCTCTCAGCCAGCATGCTGAGCTGCTGGGGAGGATTTCAGCTCAGCAGAAATGGTTTGGTGAGAGGCCGTGGGTGAGCCACTTTGTTCCTCACCTTGATGTGGTCAAGAAAAGGCTGAATAGTTTCCAGCTGTCCAGTTCTGGCCCCCCTGCTTCCCAGCCTGCGTGTAACCAGCCCATGCCCCAGTCAATCAGACTCGGGTTTGTGGGCCTCCAGCCTGCATCTGCTTCTGCCAGCCCCACTCCTGCACCACTGGAGGAACAGCCTATGAGCCTGCTTGCTTACTTTTGTATGAAGGTAAAAATACCTGTCTATCCTGAGCCGACTACCATCCAGGACCCATATGAGGGGTCACGCTTGGCCCTTTGTGTGGGGAACCGTGGGCCTGCCAGGAGAAGGCGTGGTCGCCATGGCTCTCAACATCCTCCCAGTGGCCTCCAAAGCACCCCGTCTGCAGCCCCAGCTCCTCGACCTGCAGCCCCGTCTGCAGCCCTGGCTCCTAGACCTGCAGCCCCACCTGCAGCCCCAGCTCCTAGACCTGCAGCCCCGGCTCCTCGACCTGCAGCCCCGTCTGCAGCCCCGGCTCCTAGACCTGCAGCCCCGTCTGCAGCCCCAGCTCCTAGACCTGCAGCCCCGTCTGCAGCCCCGGCTCCTCGACCTGCAGCCCCGTCTGCAGCCCCGGCTCCTCGACCTGCAGCCCCGTCTGCAGCCCCGGCTCCTCGACCTGCAGCCCCGTCTGCAGCCCCAGCTCCTAGACCTGCAGCCCCAGCTCCTAGACCTGCAGCCCCACCTGCAGCCCCAGCTCCTAGACCTGCAGCCCCAGCTCCTAGACCTGCAGCCCCGTCTGCAGCCCCGGCTCCTCGACCTGCAGCCCCGTCTGCAGCCCCAGCTCCTAGACCTGCAGCCCCACCTGCAGCCCCAGCTCCTAGACCTGCAGCCCCAGCTCCTAGACCTGCAGCCCCGTCTGCAGCCCCAGCTCCTAGACCTGCAGCCCCACCTGCAGCCCCAGCTCCTAGACCTGCAGCCCCAGCTCCTAGACCTGCAGCCCCGCCTGCAGCCCCAGCTCCTAGACCTGCAGCCCCACCTGCAGCCCCAGCTCCTAGACCTGCAGCCCCAGCTCCTAGACCTGCAGCCCCGCCTGCAGCCCCAGCCCCTCGACCTGCAGATCCGTCTGCAGCCCCAGCTCTCCCGTCTGCGGCTCTGTCTCCTCTACCTGAGGCCCTGCCGCTGCAGCTCGCCTCCGAGGCCCCGCCGCTGCAGCTCGCCTCCGAGGCCCCGCCGCTGCAGCTCGCCTCCGAGGCCCTGCCGCTGCAGCTCGCCTCCGAGGTCCCGCCGCTGCAGTCTGCTGCCACTGAGGCTCTGCTGCCACAACTCTGCGCCCCAGGGCCTGTGTGGCCCAGAACTCCTAAGTGGGACCACCTGTCTGGTCGTCCTCCAGACTCTCCTCCCAAGCAGCTGGGCCGACGTTTTCCTGTGTGGCTCCGCCCATCTGGTCGACCTCCGGACCCTCCTAAGCGGCCATGCCGACTTTACAGTTTGCCTGGGTGGCTCCGCCCCTCTGGTCGTCCTCCTGACCCTTTTCCCAAGTGGCCAGGCCAACTTCTTCGTCCTCCTGGGTGGTTCCAACTGCCTGGCCGTCCTCCAGACCAACTCCACTTCAACCTGGCCATCCATCTCGGGTCCTTGTCCCCAGACCCCTTTTCCTCTGTCCCCTCCTCCAGACCCCCTCCACCCACCCGGCTCAGTGTTCCTTGTCTGAGTTTTGGGACATCTGGAAGCTGTCCGTTGAGGGGGAGGTACTGTCACGGTACGCTCCTCTGCCCTTGGACTTTGTCGGTGTTTTGGGTCTTATTACTTATATTTGTGTTCTGTACCTTATTTTGTAATAGTGTTCTGTGATTTCCTGTCTGCCTTGTTTTCTGTCTCCTGCCTTGCCTCACCCCCCTGTATTAGTGTAACCCTAACCACCTGTGTTCTGTTGCCTGTTAGCCTATCCCATTGTTGATTGTGTGTTTCAGTTCACCTGTGTAGTTAGTCTTGTCTATTTATATGCCCCAGTGTTTTCAGCTCCTTGTCAGTTCGTCGTCGTGTTTGATGTGGTCAGTTCCTTGTGTTTCAGTCTGTTATTCCAAGTCCTAGTTATGTACTAGTTGTTTCACAGTGTGCTTTATTGAGTATTAAAACCACTTAAATTCACTCCTCTGCCTGTGCCTGGTTCGTTCTGCACCTGAGTCCTACACCTCCAGAACCACATCGTGACAATTAAAAGTTAAACGGATAGTTCACCCACAACATGACCTTTTGTCTTTCGATTACTCCCCCCATGGAGACTTTTTTTTTTTTTTTTAAGATATTTTTTTGCGGCTTACGCCTTTATTGATTTTTTAAGGGATAGAAAGTAGGCTGACAGGAAACGGGAGAGAGATGGGGGGATGACATGCGGTAAAGGCTGTGTCGGGTCCGGGAGTCGAACCCGCGGCACACCGCGACTGGATCACCAGTCCGGTGCCCAGACCGTTACGCTACGGCCTGGGCCCCCCCATGGAGACTTGAATTCATGGATATTGTTTAATTTTTTGCCGCATTCCTAAGCCAATAATTTGATGACCAGCTCCCTATGCTCCGTATACTCCCTATGGAGACAAAGGATACTCTTTGTGTCTCCATGGGGAACCACTGCTGGTCATCACATTATTATTATTTTTGTTCTACTTTATTTTTGTTTGTTTTTAGTTCAATGTTTGTTTTAAAACGACAATGAAGGGAAAATTTACGTCATATTGTCCCTCATTACATCATATTGTCTCTTTATTGTTAATGGCATTTAATGTTTGTGTTGGCACCGTTTGTTTTATATCACCATTACGTCACCTAATCCAGGGGTTCAACGTTTTTGGCCGGGGACCCTCGGAAATGCTGGCCTGTTCTTTTTAAATAATTCTTTATCCCACGATTTTTCACCCCTGTGTCAATTATCTAATGTGATGCTGGGCTCTACACACCCTCCGCCAACCTGGGGAGAGCAACGGACTTGAACTCATGCTCCCTTCATGCATGTCCAAGTTGCTACTTTACACCTGACAGGGGGGAGTTTCCCTGGTTGGACGTAGCGTGTGGAAGAAGGAACACGTTATTCCAACCAGTTCCTTTCCCCTCCATCAGGCGCCCCTGCTGGCCAGGGGGAGGCAGTTTAGAGACCAGGATTATTATTAGGATGTTTTTTGTGAGGGTACCTACCCTAGGGAACACAGGGAGAACATGCAAACGCCACACAGAAAGGCCCTTTTGCCAACCCCGCCTCGGGTATGGGCACTGATGACGCTTTGAGTACCAGCAGAGTCATCCAGCTGACACTAGTTCTGTGTTTTCAATCAATCTGCCCATTAGATGTTGAGGTATTGTGTGTGCAATGGGCCATTCTGGGCCATTCAGGGTTACCGTCAGTGGGGGATCCACTCGTAATTGCAATGGCGCATTAGTCGGACAGCGTGGCTTCGCATATGGTTAGCGTTAGGGTGAGTAATGGGGTGAGTCAGACCAACACAGAATAATGCGCCGTTGCAATAATGTCGCTGACCCCATCAGTGGAGCATGGAGGTACATACTACACAGCAGTTCCATCCAGCCAGTAGCTTTCGAGGGGTTTGGTACCAAATGTAGTTCATGGACAGACCAACTGAACACAACACTGCCATCCTTAGAGTCCTGCCACTATAGTGGGAATAAAACATGTCATAAACACTAATCTGTAAGTAGAGAGATAAGATAATCACTTTAGTAGATAAAGTGCTTATCTCACTTTATGAGATGCTTCTCTCACTTTATCAGATCATTTGATATGTGTTTAACAGTTTATGTTATGTTTTTCATCCCACTATCCCTGAGATGAATCTAATTACCTCATCAAATTCAATTCAGTTCAGTATCTTTATTGCCACCTAAGAGTAATGTAGGGAGAGTCCAAGGCACTGCAAATGGACATGACACAAGCAAATTGAGAAAACACATGCACCATTGTGACAACACAGCATGTTAGAAACGTACTGGCAAAATGACAAAACACAAGTGAACTGAGGAAACGCATGCAACAATTTGACAACACACACAGATATAACTACATACAAACATGGAGCAGACATTGTCGATAAATCCTGTATATAAATGAATCAACAGAAAAATATATAAAACCACTAAATCCTCACCTCATGAGCCAGTTCAGCCGTGTAATGGAATCAGGCACAGTGGAGTTTTTGTCCTGTTTAATTTTGTGTTAGGTGGTTTGTACCGCCTGCTTGAGGGGATGAGAACCAACTCAGCCAGGAGAGGAAGGTCACATGATTCTCTATGCCTTTGGCTTAAGGCCAGGATTGTCGGTCCCTGTTTATTTGAGAAAACACCGATATGACCAAGCAGAAGGCATGTGAAAAAGAGGAAAACTGAGGAAAATAAGGACATAAGTTAGATATAGTAAAGAGAGAGGATTCATTGTGACTGGATTGAGAGACAAATGAATAATGAATGAATAATAAAGTCACTATTGGGCAGAAGTCCTTGTCCAAAACCATAAATGTTCTGGAAATGAAAAATTGTTCTAATGGAACCAGTTATTATTTAGTCACAACTCACAAGTTCTTGTTAATACTTTATATTGGTAAAATATTTATAAACATTCACAGGCAGACTTATACAATTCCAACCTGAAATTGTTTAAAAGGAATAGAGTTCAGGAATAGTGAAAATATCAGATCTGCAAGCTCTGCGTTGCATCGCGACACTTTGTGAGCATGCATATCTACTATTTTCCCTACATTTGTGTGACAATGCCAGATATACAAGCTCATATAACGGCACACTATGAGCTTGTAGATCTGCTATTTTTGAAAGATCTTGAAAGTTTGTGCAAAACTATAATATATTTTTAAATATTTTAACTGAGTCGCACACACCAAGACTGCATTTTTGTTTTTATTCTTTATAACATCGAATGACATTTCGGCAGCCTGGATGCACACGCAGATCCGACAAACCAAAGGTCTGACATGCGGAAACAACGGTCGAACATGCGCTGCTCCCGTGCTTGCGGTTATGGTTGTGGAAATATGGAGATACTAGGTTTCTGGTCAACAGTAATGATATACTGAGTTGTCAGGGTTGTGAAGTGAAATATACATTTGTCTTGGCCAGTGCCAAGAACACTCTGTGACCACCACACAGCCACAAGTCACTTCCAAAGGATGTTGCACTGGTGGAAAAAGTACTCACATATTTTACTTACTCACTAAAAGTATCAATACTGCAATGTAGAAACACTGTTACTATACTGTTACACTGTTCAAAATAAAAAGTATTCAGAATGTCCTGGTTCACAACTTATCATATGTCTGAAATGGATTTAATTTTTTTTTGTTGAAAATAACAGATCTACAAGCAAACACGTCATAATTGGTAACTAAAGTTTTCAAATAATTGCAGTGGAGTAAAAAGTACGACATTTAAAAGTAAAAGTATAGGAATTTTGAAATACTCAACTAAGTAAAAGTGCCTCAAAATACTACTTAATAGTTCTTAAGTACTGTAGCCTACTACTTGTCTAAATGTACTTAGTTACTTTCTGCCACTGGGCAGCTGGATCCAATGTTGTCCTGTCCCCATATGACTAATGGTTAGAGAATAGAGCTTTTGAGGGGAAAATGGAAATCTCATGGAAATTCGGAGAAAAACTCTCTCCATCATAATTTACCGCTCAAGTGCTGATGAGTGTGGTGTGGTACGATGCCAGTGTCCACTACAACGCTGACATTGTGTTTATTAACACAAACTCAGCTCATAGGTGATGTGGGGTCACATACAGATGGCACATTATAGCATACAACGTGACTCGCAGCAAGTTATCACTTGTACCTGCTACAGTATACAGTAATGAGTTTCCGCCTTATAATATAAATTCCTCTATCTACCCAATTTCCTATGCAAATAAAGAAAGAAACAACTCTCAACAACTTCTCGGAGAGATCATGTCTAGTTTAAGGTTCCACAATATGATATATGCACGACTAATTGCTTCATAATTTACAGTGTATTGGAATCTAAATTATAGCCACATAATGCATGTATTATTATAGCCATTATGCAAGTGTTATGAGTGTTATTTTAAAAATAGATCATGGCAGATCTATGTGTACACTTTCAGAGTTAAATGAAGACTCCATATTTTTATTATTTTTACTATGCATGAGGAAGCCAAGCAGAGTGTTGCTGAAACAAATGAAGTGTCTCCATCATGGAGATTAGCTGCCCACACACATTTCACACCTACACTGTTAGCCACGGACGGCTTATAGCAGTTCACTATAAGGCCATATTACCATAACGCATGACAAAAATAGAAAGAGAATTGAATGCATTTCTGAATTCTCACCACATATACTTCACCTCACAGTTAAACGCATGCTGAAAGAAATAACAACATTTGTGGGTGTGTTTAGTTTATGTTACTGTGTGCCAGCTTGGACAGCTCTTCTCTGCAGTTAGCTTCATGCTGGCACACATAAACGCCTAAATAGAACATGCCCACAATTGATCGTATTACTATGGTACTATGGTACTATGGTACTTATCTATGGTACTTAACCTATTATCTATGGTACTTAAAAGGCCTGTCATTTCATCGTTCTAGGGAGATGGTCACTTGGCCTTTTGTGTAGTCAGTTTATACACAGTACAACTATCAGTGAAATAAATACAGCTTTTTATTTCAGAATTCAGAATCTCAACAAGACAGAAAAGAAGCATAAAGCAGCGACAGCGGCCATGGCCTTCATGGCCTCCAGCACTGCTGTAAAATGGTCGAGAAATTACAGAGTTACCTTGTTGCAGCTTTCCGTGCTCACGTACACATATACAGGTACACATACACACGTACACATACGGACACATACGGACACACATAGCTGCGTAATGGAGCGGAGGCACCGCTCAAAAACATGATGCAAAGCAGATCTTTCCATTGACGTCCCATACTGTTTTATATTGGACATAATAGCATATACTGATCACAAAGCCCTTTTGGTTCTATAATGAACATGAAATAAATGGTACAGTAAATGGTCCACATTTCTATAGCGCCTTTATCCAAAGCGCTTTACAGTGTGTATTATCATTACACATGTTCACACACACTGACTATGGTGGCAACCATTCAAGGCACTGACCTGCTCATTGGGAGCTTCAGTGGGGTTCAGTGTCTTGCTCAACGTGACTTTGACATGAACCCAGGAACCTTCCAGTTCATCCAATCAGTGCCAGATTTGTGCCACCTGATTGAGAAGTTTGCCTTCAGACTCAGACACAAGGCCGTATTTAGATGATCTATGATGGTTTAAAGCTCATATATTTGCGAACGCAGTGAGCCACTTACTATGACAGCAAGGGCTGAATGTCTGTGTGTGTGTGTGTGTGTGTGTCCCGCTGTTACACCACCCGCCCGCCACCAGAGGGCGCAGCTGTAGCACACACACACACACACACACACACACACACACACACACACACACACACACACACACACACACACACACACAGGGCGCAGCTGTAGCACACACACACACACACACACACACACACAGGGCGCAGCTGTAGCACACACACACACACACACACACACACAACCAACCACACACACACGAGCTGCGTTCGCTTCCCGCGTTTGCGCGTCTTACTTGTCCTATAAGGTCAGTACTGGTCTATGGCGCAGTCACTTCATGACTGAGAAAAGGTGTGTTGTTGCTGCATCTCAATCAATGCACTCCGTACTCCTGTGTTTTGCCAATGTACAGTTTTCACATTAACAGTTGCTCTTTTCATACACAGAGACTTCCAAAGTAAAAGAAAGTAATTTAATGGAAAACCATAGTCAACAAACATGGTAAGGGTCAAGTAAATACAGTGTCATGAAAACAAGTACGGCTGGTACGAAATGTCCTGGTGCTAGGATAACAGGACACCACGTCTAAATCTAATGAAAAACAAAGGCAAAATTGGATCTCACAGGTTTTTGCGCAAACCCCACAGGCAATCTATTTTGATGGAGGTTATTACTTTCATCTCTCACATTGCGGTGTTGTTGACAGCGATGATGATAATGGTTTGCTTGTGGGACTTAATCCATCTGCAGTCTGTTAAAAAGGATCACAGGGTGCTGTCATGACGCTGGGGAATAACCTCCATCTAGATCAGTGGTTCCCAACCGATGGGCCATGGCCCATTGGTGTGCCGCAAGGTTATTGCAAGTGAGCCCCAAAATTATTGGCAAAACACTAAGGGCTCTATTTTCGTTCCTGCATTTACCTGCGATGCTGTCTGACAATTGCAAGTATAGGAGCTTGCCGCCTTGCCCTGTCCCTAAATGGTATTTTGGTCTAGTGTCACCCGCTTGGCACGCTTTCCCCAAAATGGCTATTTTGGTCACACACATTTGGGAAGGAGCATAGTGGAGTTTAAAAGCACTGTAAGCCGTAATGCCAAATTAGTTTGGTATAGAGCGGCGCGCAGCGCGCGCCTGCAATGGAGATGTCCGCAGTCAGGGTGCTTTATCTCTCCTTAATCTCCTACGCATCTCTTTGTAATTTTCCTATAATCAGCAGAAGTGACTTCCTTGTGTCCATTGTGTTTATATTATATAATTGTCTAGTCAAAGAAGTTATATGACCATTTGAGTTGCATCACCTCATGCTCAGCAAACAGGGTTTAATCCGATTTCCCAAACTTTCCTTTTCGCTTGATACCGTTTGGTAGAGACGCAATACACGCACGATCTATATACCAAATGAAAGCTTGAATTTCGTCGATTACACAGCACTTTGACATTTTTTTAATTAGTGAGATCTGAGTTGTGACTCAATGAAATGAAGGGGGAATGCAGTTCAACGGTAAGCAGGGCTTGGACTGGTCTTCGCGTAGGTTTTATTTCAGCGTAAATCTTCAAAGGTAGGTGATATTTATACTGAAAATTATCCACAGGTAAGTAAGGTATAACTTAGGCTTTCTTCTAGGTATTCAGATAAGGCAGTTCAACTCAGGTAAGTACGACTAGCAGTCAATATAAATGAAGAGGATAGGATTTGTCCTCTAAGTATTTCTACTCAGCCTGATACTCGAGTAGAGCAATTCCAACTCTTTGTACTCAGGTAGGTTGTCCCTCCGTTTCCATATCCTTGTTACTCTATATGAGGTTTGCTAGCGCTATTTAGCCATTTTAGCGCGTGCCCCGTCTGTGCCTAGGATTAGTGAGACACACACGGGTAAGTCATAATTCTAATATCACATAGAATAGGATTTGAATTCAAGTGGTTATCACGCTTACCGCCCAAATTCGCTCGCCCTTGTTCCTCCTCCGGAGAGTAGTCTCACAATGAGACAGAGAGAGCTGGCTTTTATAGTGTTTGTCCCAGCTGGGCGGTTCCACACAGGTGCGACGTGATCAAGTTGATGCAGCAGGTAAACAGGTATGTATCTTCATTCTATGACACTGCCCAGGCTGTGACGCGGTCTTCTTTCTCACTGTCTCATCTGCTCTCCAGGGGGGAAGTCTTACCTGTCGGGCGCTGGCGCGCTGCTGTCCGAGCGAGATACCACAATTTATATTTAAAAACTATGTAAAAAAATTACATGGTATTATTTTCTTTGAAACCTTGAAATATGTGTTTTCGAATTCATACCAATAAATAAGAACTTTACGTATACTGCGTTAGTTCCATTGTTTCAAGCAGAATCCATTGATTGAATATTAAAATAACTTCACACATGGCCAACCCGTCTGACCACTTCACACGGCTGCCATTGGGCTGCTGTGTGAAGTGGTCACAACGCTGGGCCGCTCTCAGAGGGACTCGGAATGACTAATAGCAGAGAGTTGCATGCAACCTTGTTTAGGCTAAACGGCACCTGCAATGAGAAGACAACAATTCTAACACTATCTTTAGAACTGGTGGGAGGTAAATCTAAAATGGACAGTTGATGTAATGTTTTGTTATGTGAATTGCTTTTATTCATTATAGCTTACTGGTTCTCATTTGGATTGTGTTTTCCGTGAGACACAATGGAATTAAGTCCTGGACTTTGTTGTATTCTACCCTAAAATTCATTTTCTTTTAAAATAAAATAAAATAAATTATTCTGTAGCTACAATATTGTATTTACAAATATATACTGCAACTTACTGGATCTACTACATTCTGACTGTATCTACATGCAATATTGTGATGCAATATAGTGTATTGTATCTATTGTATACTGTAGTTACAATAGACTGTATCTACAGTATATTCTGTGATCTACTGTATCTTTGCAAATGTACATTTTGATCTCAAACACAGCAAGCATCAAATTAACTCCCATAAGGGTAAACCTTTTCACTTGTATAAGAGCTGTGGACGTTTCTTTTGAACACAGCACTGCTGTAGGTAGGCAGTGAATGTGGTTGCTGTGGAGATGTGGTTGTCTCTTCCCTTGATGTAGGAACCCCTCAGTGTTTTAGATATATAGATAGATTGAAAAGATTAGTTGATTCATGAGAACAGCTTTTTGCTTCGAGAATTAGCTTCTCGATTAAATATTGGGTGAATTGTTCTGTAGCCCTCTATATTGAGAATGGGCAGCAGGCTGCAGCAGTAACAGTGCTGCCACCCTCTGCTTTGCATTCTGGCTGTTGGCACAAACACCAGAGGAACCAGTGGAAACTGTAATGCAACTTCTCCAGTCCCCAGGCTACCAGAGCACCATATATTGGTCTGAACCACAGTGAAATGGCCAGGGGGTGTTTGAGTTATGCATTGGAGCTGCTAATGATAATGGGATATGTGGTTTATCTTGCAATAGTGGGCATAATTGATATTTACTTAGCGGTGTAGTGATATAGATTTATAGGCTCATGTGATGTGGGTTATGTGGGGTTCAGAAGTGTTGCATGTTTGACCGGTAATATGGTAGAGTCTGCACTGATTGTTTCAGCTGCCTATAAAAGGCTGCCAGGAAGCACACACACACACACACACACACACACACACACACACACACACACACACTCTCACTCTCACTCTCACTCTCACTCTCACTCTCTCACTCACTCACTCACTGTTAGATCAGTGAGAGGACATGGTGGAGCTGCACACCAACATGTCCTATCTGTTTGCTGCGTGTGTCATTTCCCATGCCGTAACCTTCTTTTGGGTATAAACCATGGTGTGGCTGCATACCTCCTGACTCTGTGCTCATTTCCAGCCGCTTATCGGGCCAACACCACAAGCTCTACATCTGTCTTCTACCATGTATCTCTTGTCTTGGATATAAATCAGTATTACCAGTAAGACGCCTTAATATAGGCGAGAGCGACCGCAGGGCTGAGCCACTCTCCTGGAATAATGTCACTTCATTATGTCAGCACTGTCATAGAAGTTTCATTTTAAATTGTATAAGCAGGGGGGAACATTATTTTTGGCTACTACTCAAAGGAGCACCTGTACGTATCCTGCCACAACGTTATGCTGCTTTCACAGGGGCAGATGCAAAAGATACAAAGATGCAAAGCTGCACAGTGTCATTAAGCAGCAGGAGGATCCCACTAGCAGCAGGTGTCCGTTTATCATTAGCACAACACATATACAATTAATTACTCATAATGCTGAAGGTTCCATGTTTAATTCCAACGTGTGTAACCTATACATTGTTTAAGTAACAGATCATGCATGGTTTTCATATTGTAAATAGCCTATCATTATTTAGTGCAGTTTGGCCAAAATTTGTGGAACTAAAATATTCCAAAACCTTCATAACATATATTATGAGTGATCCAAAGGTAACAACTGCCATATGTCTAAATATAATAGATGGTAATGCAGGAAAGTTGAGTTGATCGACTTGAGCTCTTTATACAAGGACTTGACAATATAGGGTAAATATGCATTTTTTGCATTTGTATTTGCTGTGTTGTTGTAAAAGGGTTGTTTATGTTGCTAATGTTTGAAAACACTGGAGTAGAAAAACTGTATTGTATTACCTTTAATCCTCCTAACACTAAAACATATCGTCATTACGTCACCATCGAAAACCAATTACACTCTGGCATTGGGTCCTTTAATCCACATATTTCTTACGTCATCATTGAGAGCTAGTTATACATATACTATATATATATGTAATGTGTAAGTTGATTAGCGGTATACTGTGGTTACTTTGCGCCAAAAACCGTCCCAGCCAACCCGCCACTTTTTATGCGTATGCAAATAAAACAGCAAATTGTGCCTGATTTGCTGGGACCAGATTACATACATGTATTACACAGGAGCATTACCTTTAATCATCCCAACACTAAAACATATCGTCATTACGTCACCATCGAAGACCAATTACACTCTGGCATTGGGTCCTTTAATACACATATTTCTTACGTCATCATTGAGAGCTAGTTACTTGCGCACACCATGTAATCTGGTCCCAGCAAATCAGGCACAATTTGATGGACATATACACACCATGTAATCTGGTCCCAGCAAATCAGGCACAATATGCTGTTTTATTTGCATACGCATCAAAAGTGGCGGGTTGGCTGGAACGGTGCATACGAGCCGGGCGAAACTATTACTTGCGCGCTCTGCTTGCGCAAGTAATAATAACTTGAATTCATATAGCGCCTTTCAAGAAACCCAAGGATGCTTTACAATACAGAAAAAATAAACAACAAACTAATTGCCAAAAGCCTGAGTGAACAAATGTCTCTTCAGTGCCGACTTGAAAGAGTCCAATGTAGGCATCTGGCGAATCTCCAATGGGAGAGAGTTCCAAAGGGCAGGGGCTGCCACAAAGAAGGCTCTATCGCCGAGGGCCCGCTTTTTAGCAGATGGTTCTGAGGATCTCAGGTTCCGCTCAGGAGTGTATAGTCCTAACCTGACTCCGCCAGATGGGGCAGCAGAGAGTACACTGGGTTCCCCCCCTCCTGCTCCCATCTGGGAACTCTCAGGCAGACTCGATGCTCCGGCCACCAAACGGCCTGGCCAATCAGCGGCAGCTAGAGGCGGTATCAAGGCATACACAGTGCTGCCTTGATCCCGCCTCTAGCTGCCACAGGTCAAACAGATACAGTGGGGAAAGGCCATGGAGGGATTTGTAGGTGAGGATATGGCTTTCCTCAGATGCAGAGCTGTCGTCGGGCTTAGAGGTGCCCAGTAATTCACAAGGCATAGATACTAGGAACAAGATAGAGGACGACACAGACACATGCAGGGACATGCTGTCAGTCTAGATTGTTCATGTGGCTGCCATGGATTCCAATACCTGTACATGTACATGTACTGTGTTATGTACATGTACATGTACTGTGTTATTATTCTACATTCATAGTGTAAATGTTCTGTGCATCCACACTTTCACTGGTTCACTTTCAAAAAGTCAAGTCGAGGTGGGGAGGAGGTCAAACTATTGTCTTGAAATTACATTCAAACTCTCAAGATGATTTATCTATCTCAGAGAGACACAAACACACATTGTAGTGTAATAGTGAAGAGCGTAGGTGATGCTGACTATTACCTTCTCTCTCACTTCTCATAGATTCGGCGGAGGAGACCGACACCAGCCACATTGTTCAGGCTGACAGACACAGACCCTGAAGAAGAACCTCAGCAGGTACGACACAACTCCCACAGCAGGGACTATATCAGAAGGAGTTTAAAGCAGTGGTTCTCAAACATTGTATTTGGCTGTGGACCCCCATTTGTGCCATGCAGGGACTACCATGACAGATGATTTTGTCAAGAAGATGGTTTTGAAAACACATGTTTAAACTGTTCCTCATCTTGCTGGGGGATCCGCTAGAAGCCCGTCAAGGACCCCTTTGGGTCCCCGGACCGCAGAATAAGTGGGATAACCATGTTTATCTCTCTGTTCAGTTTGAACCAGTAGGTCCAGATCAGATTAGCTGTTTTTCGCCCCAGGACAACATCACATTTGTTAAACAAGAAAACCATGGCTCCTTTGAGGGCCTCTATCCAGCCCAGGGCCGTTGTTTCAGCTCTATTCATGGTACGAGTTCTGCCTAAGGCAAGGAAGGAATAAAGGCAAGTTGTTGTAGCCTCCCTATGTCATAACCTACTATTTGGTGAAAACAGGTGAGCTTAGCAGAGCTTTAGATTAGTTTATTTTAGTTGAAGAGATTTGGTTTAGAAGGGAAAAAATCACACCCGTGTGAAGTGAGGGGCGCTCTATTCATCCTCTATTCATTGTCAAAGGGAATTTTGTGTAGGATATAATTAGCCGATTTGCTCGTCTACATATGATGTAAATTCTCCATTCATTGTCAATGGAATTTCATTGTTTGCACTATACCTGAATATAGTAGGGGCTAGCGACCCTCAAAAAAGTGAGGGGCACCTGGTAATTAGTTTTACCAAACATTAAAAGTCCATAGACTTGGCTGCCACTCTACTGCTCTAAACAAACATGAAAAAAGTCCATGGACTTGGCAAGTTGGCATAACGCAATGAGAGGGGACAAAATCCAACCATTCTGCAAATAACCTCCATCAGAGAGAAAATTGCCTGCCCTTAATAATCCTATCATGACATGAGGACTAATGATGCATCTTTTTAAAATATTGCTGCAAGGTTAATATTAACGGGACCATACAAAGCATCATATTTTAAAACAAAGTGGTAAGTAAGGAAGAACTGTGTACTTGAGTCTGTGGTGTACAGAGGTAGGGTGGTTTTATTTGGTTAAATAGCTCTATATTACTCATTGCTATAGAGTGTTTATTCAGGGGTCTCCCTGTCTCGCCAGTTCTTTGGTAAAAGATTTATTGGATAAAAAAATGTATCCAATCAGGATACAGTGTAAACAAGTGAAGTAATTGGAAATGATGACACAAACGAGCAGTATTTTCTGATTATTGAGGTACTGCTGTATATACAGCTTTAATGTTTGTGTTGTCTGAACAAACATTAAAAATGCCATTGACATGAATGAACAGAGAACTAATGTTTGTGTTGCCTGAACCTTGGCCAATAAGCGACCACCATTCTTGATGATGTACAATGATTAGAGCGCCCTCACTTCACACAGGTGTGATACTAAAGAGCTAGAGAAGAGACCCAGCTGTTACTGAACAAACATCATTACTATCTGAATATAGTGCTTTAGAGGAGTAGTAGTAGTATGCAATTACCTTACATACCTTGAAGCCAATCATTTGATGACCGAGTCACCTACTGAGTCCCCTATATTGACCTGGTCATCAAAATATTGGCTTAGGTTAGGTATGTGACAAAAAAAGAAATACAAATAAAATAACACTTGTGTGAAGTGGGTGCCAACTGTGGCTGATCGTTCCCGATTATTTCCTCTGTCATACTGTCCAAGAAGGTCAATTTCTTTCTCGTGCTTTAGTGGTGTTGCTGACAGTCCGCCACCATTGTCATCCTCATCGTCCTCCACGAGACGTGGGTGCATTGTGTTATTGTATGAAACGAAATTACTTACGAGTTGCATTTATATCGACCATATGACGTCTCATGTCAGCATGTATTCCACTAAACAAACATTAAAGTCCAAATGTTTTTTTATTAAAAGTGCTCTAAAGTAAACAAATATTAAAAGTCAATAGACTGCCACATGATGCCCCTCAATAGCACCCCTCAAAAATCTCCATGAATTCAAGGCTTCATAGAAAATAAGTTATTGTTTTGGTTGAACTACTCCTTTCTTTAACCTTTTAACCAAAAAATATCACTTACAGTAGGCCTACCGTTAACCCCAGCCATCTGGCCAAAAACATACTAACTCAGGAGGGTCAGTCACTACAATCATTGTCGTGTTGTCCAAGCTCCTCCTCAGTCACTACAATCATTGTCGTGTTGTCCAAGCTCCTCCTCAGTCACTACAATCATTGTCGTGTTGTCCAAGCTCCTCCTCAGTCACTACAATCATTGTCGTGTTGTCCAATAAGCTCCTCCTCAATTCTGAGAATCTGGCTGTACTCCTCCTCTTTCCTCGCAAGCTCCTCCTCCATCATCGCTAGCTCCTTCTCTATCCTCTTTAGGTCCACCTCCATCCTTGCTAGCTCCTCCTTTCTCCTCGCTAGCTCCTCCTTTCTCTCGGCTAGCTCCTCCCTCATCCCCTCTAGCTCCTCCCGCCTCCCTTGTCCGCATCCTCCTCCATGTTCCTGTGTGCCATTCCCTCCGGTCGCTCCGCCGGCCACTGGCATGGAGGACATGGGGTCGTTACCCGCGCGGGAACAGCTGCGATGGTAGCGTGTGTGACACACTGGAGTGGGATTGGAACGAACGCAGATATGACCGTCAATGCAAAATAGACAGTGTTTATAATTTGTTGCTGTGGGTCGGAAACCTTGTATGACCCAAACCATTCCTTTTATTATTAATATATTGACCGCAATTGACGTAACATTACGTCATCTCAAATCCAAGGCTTGTGACTAAAATGTATGTCATTCAGTTCATTCTGGGTGTCCTTTCTTCCGACATCACAATTATATCTTATATCTTTTTTTATCAGGGTCCGACTCCTAACACACTGGAAGCGTTTATTTTGTGTGATTAATTTGCATTCAATACTGTTGTTTGTATCATGAGTACCTCCACATTTCTTTTGGCTAATTCCAATCGGGTGGATGCTTTATAGCCAAACCTTGTAACCTCGGCTGATCCTCTAAATGTAGTCATTTATGATCTTGTCCTGCCATTTTACTCCAAATGAGCGTTGCATGCCACCTCTCCTGTCTTTTCGTCAGTGCCTCCGTTTCCAAGCCGTACAGCATGGCATGGTTTTGGTCTCACTACCATCTTATACGTCTTCCCCCTCACTCTTGCTGGTACCCTTCTGTCACATATCACTCCTGATGCTTTCCTCCATCCAAACAAAACATCCACATCCATATATGTGGATGTTTTGCGCATATATTCGCATTCTGTATAGAATGCGAATATATATGCAGCTATATTCTTTCAGAGCGAATAAAAGCATATCAACCTGTATGAATGAGGCATCACCAAATTAATAATTTGAAGGGAAATATTTGCATTTTCGGATTGTTTGTTCATCACACTCCCAGTGTGCAAGGAACTTTATTGTCGATACCGGTATAGTCAGAGAGATTGTTTGTGAAGGTAAATTACATTTCTTACATCCGCTCAGAACTGTGCGCAAGTATCACAAATTGAATGCAAGCTTTCGGTCATTTGAACTTCTTCAGTCATAGGACTGCAACCTGTAACACAGACAGTATATACACCTCCTTTTGTTTTTAGCTCAGTTCCATCACACCATTGTCTTCCTCTTGTTGTCTTTCACAGTGGGTTTTGGAAGAAGGCGAATCTTTGGCGGCCAAGCTAGTCAACATGTCAGTGTATCAGCCACCTTCACTTCAAGGTACAAACACCACCTCGAATGAGCGTGTGTGTGTGTGTGTGTGTGTGTGTGTGTGTGTGTGTGTGTGTGTGTGTGTGTGTGTGTGTGTGCGTGCGTGCGTGCGTGTTTTCTTTTACTTTTTATTATGTAACAGGTGACAGGAAATGACAGCATTTGTGAGATCATATTCTGTTGTGGCTGTAAGGTTGTGTGTGTACATGCGTGCGTGTGTGCGTGTGTGCGTGCGTGCATGCGTGCGTAGGCCTCCAGTATACATGCACACGTGTGTGTCTAACAGGCAACCGGAAATGACAGTGTTTGTGAGATCATGTTCTGTTGTGACCAGATTCCGTTTGGACTTTGTCTATCCCAAAAAATCTGCAGTGTGTGTGTGTGTGTGTGTGTGTGTGTGTGTGTGTGTGTGTGTGGTCATGCGCTGAGATTAGGGCCGGGGATCGACAGCTGTGAGTCTATGCTGGATCATCCTGGATTATAGAATGAGCACACAGCTGCAGAGTACTGTAGTTACACACGTATACATATACCTAGAAAATAAAAACATACGGTCACTGAGTATATCCAGTAATCATTTTATGGAAACACATGTCCACCTGAACATGTACGTACGCACACACGCACGCACGCACGCACACACACACACACACACACACACACACACACACACACACAGATGCAGCCAGGCAGTTGCGTCGGGCCCATTGACATTTTCAACATGGATGTGGATGCCATCGTGTTCTTAATGTACAGTATTATACCGCCGGTATAGTAACATAGGTGATCTTGGAATATAAGCTCAGGGAAACTCATAACAGAAAGAGATACTTGTGGTATAGTCTGCTACCACTAGACTTATTCTAGACATGAGACAGCTAAATGCAGCTAAAATTGAAATGCATGCTTATGCAATGTGCACTTTACTGCTCCCTCCTAGCAGAGGATAGAGTGACCTTGTAGCAGTAGGGTGTGTGTGCGTGTGTGCGTGCGTGCGTGCGTGTGCACGCGCGAACGTGGGCATGCGGGCCTGAGCGTGTGGGTGTGTATGGCACTTATAAGAAAATGTTCCAGAATGAGTCAGCACAGCAACAGAGGGAGGTGGTGATGATGACGGGGTTGCTATGTGGAAGGAAATGACTTAACTTTTCAAACCAATTAGATTAGCTGCCTGTTGACTGGACCACTTGTGTTTGTGAAGAGTACCCTTCCAAAACTCCACAGTGTAGGCCTACAGTGGTTCCCAAACGGTGTGCACCGTTTGTGAAGCACACACATCCAAAATCTGCACACTGTTTATCAGCTTAATAATCTTCTCCTGGGAGCTGATAAATGCAGCTTGTGGACTTTTTCCTCACTAGTCCAGGTGTGCCTTGGTATTTTGTGACAACCACGTATTATTATTGCAATGAGTAATTTTACTATGTCAGTGGGTGTGCACTCATTAGTGACTAATGAGTGCACACCCACTGACATAGTAAAATTACTCATTTGTGGAATAATGACCTTGATGACCTAATGACTAATGATTAGTCATTAGGTCATCAAGGTCATTAGTGTTCCACGACAGGATATTGCTCTTTTGATGATCAGGAAAGAATGTCAAACAAATCCTTGAATATTCCCCAAAAGTAAGTGATATTTTTTGATTAAAACAAAAGTTTATAGAAAAATAAGTTAAATCTCTATATTCCGATTATTATTTTGTAATCATTGCTATATAGTGTTTGTTCAGTAACAGGGGTCTCCTCATCTTGGATGAAATTGTTTACGAGATTTTAGAGAGCTGTAAAGACAAGAGAGTCCCCTGTTATTGAACAAACACAACCATGATTGCTATGGGAATATAAAGAATATATATAGATATTTAACACTATAGTTTTCACTTATCACTTACGGCAGCTTAGTTATTCATTCATTCATTACTTAACTCTTATCTCTTATCTCTTAACTCTTATCTCTTAACTTGCGGATTCTGTAGGGGTCTCTTTTTCTCGTGGGAAATGAGACCCCTTGGTTGGAAATAAGATAAGAGAGACCCTACGTCTGTGCCATTTGTGAAATTAGCTAAGAGAGACCTTACCAGTGTGCTGTTTTTTTAAAAGATACTTTTCATGTTTTTCTGCATTTATTGGATAGTGTACAGTATGGTGACAGGAAATGGGGAGAGAGATGGGGGGGTTGACATGCGGCAAAGGTCGTCGGGATCGAGAGTCGAACCCACGACACGCTGTCAGGATTAGCAGCCTAGGTGCCCGGACCGCTACACTTGCCGCCCAGGCCACGAGTGTGCTGTTTGTGTGTGGAACGAGCTTCTGAATGTTCTTTCTTGCCTTGATCTCCTAATCCCTCCCCTCTCTTTTCCTCCCTTTCTTTGTTTTCTTGGAAAAAATAACACGATGGGAATTATGCACAAAAAAACGAATTGCACCCACTTTCTTACTTAAACTGTGATGTGACAATAAAGACGATTCTGATTGTGATTTTGTGGACAGCCGTCCAGATGATGGCGCAGAAACACCTGAAGGCGCTGGGCATGAGTTCCTGTGGCTCTGTGGACAAAGACGAGCTCTCGTCTGAAGAGGAGGAGGAGGAGGAGAGCGAGGAGAGCCATCGTATGCCTACAGCTGTTGGTGGGTGCCGCGCATGGACCCAAATGGACCCTTATGAGTCCATATGGGTCCATTTGGTTATACATTTGTACACTCTTGGGAGTTTTAATGAACAATCTGGATGTTACGTTCTATGCACCTGGACATGGTCAGCTGAACCTCTGACATTGACATTCCTTTTCTCTTCAGACATGGCCAACGATAGCAGACCGGCGAGGGCTCGGTCGGAGTCAAAGTTCAAACCAAGCTGCCACCACACCCTCCTCGAACGCCACCACCACGGTGACGAGGACGAGGCGAAGGAGAGAGAGGGAGGGAAGGAAGAAGAATGACCAAATGAGCGATACTCATGGGCAACAAGTTTTTTTAATCTTAAACAATCTTGTATTGACGATGGCGTGGGACTACCATTACATGTATGCATGTTTGTGTGTGCGAGTGTGTGTGTGTGCGACGTGTGCGTGCGTGCGTGCGTGCGTGCGTGTGTGAAGGAAAGACGTGAGCAGATTTCCCAGCAGGCTACAGTGCGTAATACGTATATCTTCTTTTTTTAATGTTCTGTTTATTGATTTTTGGTTTTTTACAAATATAGAAGTAAATTGAGAAATACAAACAGAGTATACGTATATCTTCTATGTCGTATTTTTGTAGAGGTGGTTGCAGAGATTATTCTGTGACAGACAGAAATTCCAGAGTTTGATGTCATGCAACACACCCATCAAGGCATCAACCAGCCGTGTATGTCGTTATTGTTGTTGTTGGTGGTGGTGTCGGGTGCTCTTGAGCAAGCTAGAGCTAGGCTGAACCCCTAACCTGTTTGTCATTGTGAATCAGCATCACCTCAGCATCACCTGGTGGGGCAGACAACGCTGCTGTCAAAGCTGAATCACAGCACAGTGACATCAATCAATCAATCAATCAATCAATCAATCAATCACTCACATCTTTGTGGTTTTATGGCAGGGTTAAGCAAATATACGCACAGGATGTTACATGCTCTGAATTCTTGGTTTTGTTGAACGTTTCAACTAAAGTTGAAAGGTTTTAAATTATGTAATGCCAATCAACACTCGACATAGTTTTATTTTTATTTTTTTATTATGAGACACTTTGAATTCAAGCCACGACCCACCAGACTAATTTGAACCAGTCACACAACAGCCACCGGGAAGCACAATTTATTGCTTTGACGTGATATAAAGTGTTTTTGTAATGCATTGATCATAGAGGAAATTAGCATTTTGCATGTGGAATAGTATGCATGACAAGGGGTGGGGGTTCTCTAGTTAATCATGTACACATTATTCATTTAATTACTATATAAGCTATGTTTTGTTAATTGCTAATAAAATGACTACATTATCAGGGTTATTCTGTTTGCCTGTATTTGTGTCTATGGGTTTCTTCAACCCACCATCTGTGGAGGCCTTCTACTGACACCTAGTGGTCAATATTGGTAATGTTTTATGATACAATGGCAGTTCCATATCATCTGATCCAAGCATGTCTCAATATTAACGGTACAGGCACTATATGGGGTTAAAACCGTCAAATATTTTTGTATTGCTTTGATTAAAAATACATTCAAGGGGTAGCCTAATGATTTAAACATTCCTACATTCTTTTCTTAGTTGTCAAACTCAACCACCAGGTTCAAAGTTGGATTTTTACAATGTACAATTTAGGCAACACAAGGTAATACATGAAATACATAAATAGTCATCTAGGATCATGAGTAAACTAAGAACCTAACATCCGTTAGACGGAACCTAAAATCCGTCTAACAGTTAAACAACCAACAAAGCTGAATGTATCTACAGACAAATACAGCCCACTTTGTACATTTTAAATTTATTTATTTTTTGTTCAAAATCGTTCATTCTCATCAGAGTCTCTCTGTGTTCATGTCTGTGGCGGGCACAAACAGGTGTGGTGCCACACCATGGGAACGCATTGTCAATGTGTTAGTCATCATTCTTCTACAGCAAGGAAACTAAAGCAGTTCATTTAAAATAACCGGATTTTTGTCAGACCTTGCCCCTTTTAACCAGATATTTGACAGACCTTGCCCCTTTTATGCCCGTATATGGAGATCCCCGATGTCATCAGCATATACCCATGTAGGCAACACACTCCATATAAGGAGAATTTTAATATAGGATATAGGTATAATAAAAGTTGGATTGTGGATGTTTTACATCTATTTAACCTACAGAAAGCCACAATAACAATTAACTCTTGGAAATGAGGCGAACGGTTTCTTTTGTTTCCCCCACTATTGAGCAAAAAACCCCACATGTGACGTATTGGGCACTTCTGTACATGCTGTACTGTATCCAGGTAACAATTTGTGTTGCGTGTGACATCACACCAGATCAGCATATAAGGTGTTGTAGATGAAGTATGCATGCTACCATGTACATTTCATCTCAGGACGACAGATCAAGAACCACAAAGACAAAACAACAACTTTCTAGCTAATCATGGCTTGTTGTGACCCGATTGACTCTGACTCTGACAGAGACAGTGCTGGCGTCAGTAACTTAGATCAGGCGCTTTTGTCATTGGCAAAGAGAAAGAGAATTCACCCAAGTGAACAGGAAGAGTCAGTAACTAAGCCTGCTGCTGCTATATACTCCAAGACAGCAGATGGTGAAGAGTGGACCACCACTGGCACCAACGGGAAGAGGAAGAGTAAGGTTAAGCAATGGAAAAGGTTGAACGCAGAAAACAATACGGTGAATAAAGCAGCAGAGTCTGGTAGCTCCGATGGAGACGGTTCAGCTAAGAGTTCTGTGCTGGAGGAGAGAGAGGTGTCAGACTCTGAGAGCAGCAACAGGTCCAAGTCAGACTCAGAGGAAGTGTTCCAGGACGGTTACGGTGATGACATGATGGGAGACGAGGAGGACAGGGCTCGGCTGGAGAAGATGACACAGAAGGAAAGGGAAATGGAGCTGTTCAACCGATTTGAGAAGAGGAAGACGCTGACGACGCGGTTTGAAATGGCGAAAAAGGTTGACAAGAAAAGGAAAAAGGAGAAGACAAAGCGGCAGGAAGAAGAAAAGAAAGAAAGGGGGAAGAAATCTCAGCTCCAAGACACACACGTGGTCGTCGTGGCACAGCACAAGGAGAGACGATCCAAACGTGACGAAAAACCTGACAAAAAGTCCCTGGCCATGGAGGACCTCAAAGCTGAACGTGACAAGAAGAAAGACAGAACTACTGAACGTCTGGCTAAGGGTGGGATTCTGAAAACCAGCGAGGTGTATTCTGAAGATGAAGAGGAGGATGACAAATTATCTATAAAGAGTGACCAGAGTTCAAGCTCGTCTTCATCCAATGACAAAAAAGAGCAGACTCCAAAGTCTCAACCAGTATCACTCACAGATGAACTCAACAGAATCCGCCTGTCCAGACACAAGCTGCAACTTTGGTGCCACATGCCCTTCTTTGCCAAGACTGTAACTGGTTGCTTTGTTCGGATAGGCATTGGGAGCAGCAGTAGTAAACCAGCTTACAGGATCTCTGAAATAATAGATGTGGTAGAGACAGCTAAAGTTTACGAGCTTGGATCAACAAAAACGAACAAAGGCTTGAGACTACGGCATGGAGGCGACATGCGCATCTTCAGACTTGAGTTTGTGTCAAATCAAGAGTTCACAGAAAGTGAGTTTAGAAAGTGGAAAGAGGCAATGACGGTCGCAGGGATGCAACTCCCAACTCTTTACCATATCACAAAACAGCAGCAGTCCATCATGGAGGCTATGCACTATAAATTGAATGACAAAGACATTGAAAATATTGTGAAAGAGAAGGACAGATTCCGTAAGGCTCCACAAAATTATGCCAAGAAGAAAACTCAGCTCCTCACAGATAAGGCCAAAGCAGAAGACAGAGGAGACAGTGATACAGCGAAGGTGATCCAGGATGAACTGAATGAGCTGGAGAAAATAGCTGATGCACTGGAAAGGCAGAGGACCACGAAAAGCATTCATGCCATCAGCAATATCAATAAGCGGAACAGAAATTGGAACAATGCGTTGTCAGAAAAGGTTCTAGTTATTGAAGCACACGTCAAAAACCAACAATTAGACCCTTTCACTCGAAGACCATGCAAGCCCACCATGTTGTCTAATGTCAAAAACCCCTCAGTAGGTGCAGCAATCCTTGTTCACCTAAACCAGAAATATGGTTTAGGGTCAGAAGGACAAGATCCCAACTCTGGAAACAAGAACTTAAAGGGACAACAGAAAGATGCACCAAAAACAACCAGTGATCTCTCAGAAGACCTATTCAAAGCACATGATTTTGATATTAATATTGACCTACAGGTTCCATAATGCATTGGCAACGTGTCTCAGCAAGCTCAAATGCTCTGTCATATGACAGATGGGAAGATTGGAAGTATGCAATGACAAATATACGTCAGAGCAGGATATGTATGACTATGAGGCCAGTGTGGAAAGCTGTGTGATCAGATCAGGTCTCCCTGGGCAGGTTGACAGATGAGACCAGGCAGGAGTCACCGTGGAGTTGGACTGTATTGTATACGCGGTAATACATTGTGATATGTTGTGAGAGGAGAGGGGCCAGGTCGAGGAGAGTTCAGAAAGGTATAGGTGTACTGGAGAGAAGAGGAAAGTCAGCAGGAGTAAGACAGAAGTGGAATGGTGAGGAAGTAAGGAGTAGTCTATTTAAAAAGCAATATACCATATTTGGGGTCAGTTGCCGATTTGACAGAAAGTGAAAGGAAATGTGTAAAGGACTCGAGGTGGCAGGACTGAAGATGTTACGATGAGTGACAACATCAGGAATGACCACATTAGAGGGACAGCCCAGGTTGGAAGGTTTGGGTGCAGTAAGGCCGAGATGGTGTGGACATGTGCAGAGGAGCTTTGGGTATATTGAGAGGTGGATGGTGAAGATGGGACTGCCTAGCAATAGGAGAAAAGGAAGGGAGGAAGGAAGGTGACAGAGGAATTGATTGATTGAATACTTTATTAACAGTTTGCAGAAAAAAGCACATAGGAAAGCACTGATCAATACAAGGTCAAGACTCAGGATTAAAACCCAAGGTGGCATATCGCTTGTTTCCATCGGGGTACTTCATATTCAATTTATCATATTTAATTTAATCATGACATACAAATATACAGTACTATGCAAAAACAAGATGCAGAGGACAGGAACAGATGGAAATGGATGATCCACTGTCGAGAACCCTGACAGGAACTAGTCAAAGTCAAAAGATTTTTTTTATCAACATAATCTCTAGGAAGAAAACTGTCAAGTTGATGTTTTCTTTGCTGTTATCAAGCTATTTTATTTTGTGTTATTGTTTGTACAGATATCTACAGTATGTACAGTATCTGTAAAAATAGCCAAACAGCCTGATTTAAGAAATAAACGAATAAAATCATTGCCTTGTTTCTCTTGACCGTTCATTGGATAAATCCTCACCCTATGGCGTATACTGACAGAGCAAATTCTGTGTGTTACTAATGATGCCCACAATTATTGTATTGATATTGATGTGGCTTGCCATGGAAGTGTGCATGTGACTGTGAGTATGAAAATAAAACAGTCTCCCTCCCTCTCTCTTGTCCTCTCCCTCTCTTCTGGTGCTTAATGCTTCAAACAAATACAGAAACACCCATTTCGGTATATCAATGACCAGCTAAAAGCAAAGATATGCTTACACATTATTTACAGCATAGCCGTGGTCATAATATGTACATGTAGTTGACAGTAGATGCAAAAAGATAAAATAAATACATCGTGTATACCTGTATATTTAAAAATATCAAAAGTCCCTCAAATCTAAGATCTTAATTACTTCCTGTGAAATAAAAACAATGCATGATTACATGAGCAGGTACCAACCAATTTCAAATAATAATATGATTGGCACCTGTTAATCACAGTTCCACACAGAGGTTGCTATAGTGTGCGGAGCTACTCTTGAAAGAAACAAAAATGGCGGATGCAGGGTTACCAACTCCTGTTTAAAGTTAAAGACTATAAACCTATGCAGTAATACAACAAATTCAGCACTGCCTGATTGAATAGATTTTTTATCTTTTTTACTTTGTAAATAAATGGTGCACTTATAGCGCTTTTATCCAAAGCACTTTACCTAGATTGTGCATTACATACACCTATATTCACACACATTCATACACAGATGGTGGAGTAAACCGCATGCAAGGCACCAACCTGCACATCGGGGGTTCAGAGTCTTGCTGAAGTTCGACACTAACTCTGGGGAGCCCGGGATCGGAACCTTGTGGAACCACGTGGTTCCCATCCGGCTCTACCCAGGGGGCACTGCCACCCCTGTGCAGCGGTGTGACATCCAGGTTGCTCCTGACTTTCAACTACAGGCTGCGTGCGGAGGTTGGAAAACTGTCATTCTTCAAAACCATCCCCACCATTGCTGTGATTAGCTCTTAGATTTCTTTTGAAAACCCACAGATTGTGAATTTGTGAAAACATCCCCTGACCTGACCTCATCGGCCTACTACCCACAGATTGTGAATTTGTGAAAACATCCCCTGACCTGACCTCATCGGCCTACTGGCACACCGCTCTTGAGAAAGTTCAAATCTCTAGACGGAGGAGGCAAATTAAAAGAAGGTCTATTGAAACTTGAGGCATTTATGATTACTAAATTAGAGACTCAAGTACCATTCAAAACTTGAGGGGTTTCCTGTAAAGTGCCAAGTGAAACAAATAAATAATAATATTTAAATTTAGCAGAAAAGGACATCTAACAGTCTTTATATAGGCTGAATATTATAGTAGTATAGTATAGTATAGTATAGTATAACTTTTGCCCTTGAACTACCAACCTTCAGTATGTCATACAAATGCTTAAAATACTACTGAATTTCTGAATTAACAATCTTCTGTACCTTGGACGAGGAATGTTTTCTCTTAGTACAGATGTGGTTGATATATTATTGTCAAAGGTTGGTCTATATTCTGCCCTGGTTCATTGTATTTTAACAATGTCAGACTTCTTTTTCCAAGCACACACCGCACATGTACACACATACTGTATCTGTACACATACACTAACCAACATCAGACATAACTGTATAGTGAAGTCTTTCGAGCCAGTACATGTATGTATGTATGTATTTGGTTAAAATGGGTAGGGTTTAAAAAAAGGCAAGAGCTTGCTCTGGTGCACTGGCCTAAAAGTGGGTCCTTAAAAACTGCTAAAACTTCTGAAATGTATGTATGTATGTATGTATGTACGGTATGCATGTATGTATTTGGTTAAAATGGGTAGGGTTTAAAAAAAGGCAAGAGTTTGCTCTGGTGCACTGGCCTAAAAGTGGGTCCTTCAAAACTGCTAAAACTTCTGAAATGTATGTATGTAGGTATGTATGTGTGTATGTATTTTAAAAGGGGAGGCTTTTTTGTAAAAATCCCTGCCCGCAATACCTTCATATATTTAAAATTAGTCCAAACGGGTTACCAGTGAAGGGCAAACTACCTATTCACTGGGGACTATGCAAGGCAGAGGCGTCCACCCCCCTGAGTCCAAGTTTAAGCTAGACCGCATACCTAAACCAGACTCTAAAACCCAATGGTAAAATGGATATAAAAAAGGACATTAATAAAACAACCTAAAACCATACAGGAGTAAAAGTTCACAGCAAGGCCTGGATACCATTTATTTATTTTACCGAAAAATGAACAGAAAGGGGATAAAAATCAACTTCTTTCATTAAGACCAGTGGGTGTTACAGTTTGTAATTTGTTTATCCATCTGTATGTATGTATTTGGTTAAAATGGGTAGGGTTTAAAAAAAGGCAAGAGTTTGCTCTGGTGCACTGGCCTAAAAGTGGGTCCTTAAAAACTGCTAAAACTTCTGAAATGTATGTATGTATGTGTGTATGTATTTTAAAATACCTTCATATATTTAAAATGAGTCCAAAATAGGGTTACCAGTTAAGGGCGAACTGCCTATTCACTGGGGACTATGCAAGGCAGAGGCGTCCACCCCCCTGAGTCCAAGTTTAAGCTAGACCGCATACCTAAACCATACTCTAAAACCCAATGATAAAATGGATGTAAAAATGGACATTAATAAAACAACCTAAAACCATACAGGAGTAAAAGTTCACAGCAAGGCCTGGATACCATTTATTTATTGTACAGAAAAATGAACAGTGTATGTATGTATGTATGTATGTATGTATGAGTTATTAGCAGTACTTGCACACTCTGCTTGCGCAAAGTGTGCAAGGTGCAACCTCGACAGAGTGCATTTCTAGTTCCACTTGCCGTTAGCACTGGATCAACTAAAAGCATGCATGCGCAAATCGGTGCTGTTAAGCATGCAAGGTAACAGTTTGTATTATGTGTGACCATTAGACTAAATCAGCCTATTTATGGTGTTGAAGATGGATAGAATGAGATGTAGTGTAATTAAACAGATAAGTAGATAGACAATTCTTATAAAGAGGCAACAGAGACAAGACAACAGTGCAAACCAGTTAACATGAATTATTTAGAGGAAAAGGATGTCTTTGAAGAACTCAGGACTTATTTTCCTACCACAGAGTGGAACCAGCTGGCCTCCACTGTGAAAATACGATATCTGAACATCATGAAGAACTATTTATTTAAGCTCTCCATGGGCCTGACATCTGTGGCTCCAGATTTTATGACGATGGACAGGTCAAAAGAGACAAGTCAGGGGAAAGTGTCATTACCGAGTCCAAGTGAGGAGGAAGTTCCGGAGGGGAAGGACGATGAGGAGTGGACTATTCATCTGTCTCGTGGTCATATAGAAAGTGTAGCGGTGTATCCCAGTGACAGAATGCTGCGAAAACTCCCCCGACTTGATTACACAGAAACGGAAGTACTGGAGCACAGAGTCAATAAGACTCTGCCTCAGAGATTTGATATTAGACAGCCACACATCCCAGATACAGGTTTAGGAGTGTTTTACTATGGATACTCTGAGCTCCCTGTTGGGACCCACTTTGGTCCATATGAAGGACTGAAGACAGATGATCTCTACTGCCAAATGCTGAGTGGACAGATCCAACCCTGTCAGCAGCTCACATTCTCCGTAGCCAGCCACAAACAAGGAGACACGGACGAACCGAGATCCTACAGTCTACCTTTTAACAAGACTTTAACTCAGCTGACTTACACAGGAAAGAAAGCCCAAATCTGCAAACAGTGCGACAAGAGTTTCAGCCACCTGGAGAAACACCAGTGTGTCCTCACCGGGGAAAAACCTTTCTCCTGTAACCAATGCGACAAGAGTTTCAGTAAGTTGAGTAACCTGAACAGGCACCAGCGTGTCCACACAGGAAATAGACCTTTCCACTGCAAACAATGTGACAAGAACTTCAGTCAGTTTGTTCACCTGAAGAAACACGAGCGCCTTCACACCGGAGAAAAGCCCTTCAACTGCAAACAGTGTGACAAGTGTTTCAGCCGGCTTGACAGTCTGAAGAGACATCAGCAGCTCCACACGGGAGAAAAACCATTCCAATGTAAACAATGTGACAGGAGATTCAGTCAGCTTGGTGTCCTCAAGACACACCAGCGTCTCCACACTGGAGAAAAGCCCTTCCATTGCAAACAGTGTGACAAGAGGTTCAGCCAATTAGGTACTCTGAAATCACACCAGCGTCTGCACACTGGAGAGAAACCGTTCAAATGCAAACAGTGTGAGAAGAATTTCAGTCAGTTAGGTGTTTTGAATAGACACCAGCGGATCCACACAGAGGGGAAAAATGCTTTAAATAGTCTGAGAATAAGCCCATTGTGACGATGATCAAATTAGACTGCTGTATGTTGATAGGGAAAGACTGTGAATGTGTCATAGTCATGCACCTATGTTAGTTTTGATATAAATGTTATGCAGTTTAGTTTTGAACACAGATCATATTTAACACACTTAATTGGTATTGCTGACAAATAAAATTGATCCATGATGACATTATACTTGCACAAGAGCAGTTTGCATGCATGCTTCCAGTATAGGCCAAGGGATTAAACCCCAGAATATATTTAGCATTTGCTAATATTTTTTTTTATTGTGATAAAGGCCCTACAGCCTTTGCCAGTGTGTGGGTATGTCTGCTTTGTCTTGCAGTGTTTGATGATTCCTGGCTGGAGGTGGATGGGACATCAGGGATATTGCAGGCTCCTGGCCAATGTCCCAAACGGTATCCTATGTCCAGCTTTGATAAAAACATTGAATGCCATTGACATTGAATGGCCATTTTTGAGTGTTTGTGTAAACACAAACATTGAAGACAAAAGTGATTGGCCAGAATGAGATGATGTATGATGATTTAAGAACGCCCCTCGCTTCACACGGATGTGATTTCTTTCTTTGCCTTGCATTAAGTTCGGCAGTATATGTTTCCCTGCTTTATTGTTTGTTTATCTGTCACTTCTCTTAAAACTCTCACATTTCCCTTAATTTGCTCCCCAAACCGGCCATAACGTCCTAACATCCTAATGCCAGGTCCACCATCCTTAGGTCCCTCTATGTTCGGCCCAGACTGATGTCATTGGCAGTGGTTCAGGAGGTAGAGCGGCCTCTTGGGAACCCCAGTCCGAACCTCGCGCTCCCACAGAGTTACTATCCAAGTGTCCTTGAGCAAGACTGAATCCCTACTTGCTGCTGAAGAGCAGGTTGGTGCATTACATGGTTTCCTCTGCCATTGGTGTGTGCATGTGTGTAAATGGATGAATGTAATGCACAATCACTGTAACGCGCCTTGGATAAAGGCGCTATATAAATGCACCATTTACTATTTAACATGACATCTAATGTCTCTTAAGTTAACTATATATTTGACAAGACTTGTCGTCACACGACCCTGGGTAGTTGGTAGGTCACCCATCCTGTTTGACCTTTCGAGTGTGTGTGTGTCCTTGGGGCTATATCAGCACCAAATATCATGTGCACAGCACTTTAGACTGCAAGCAGGCCAACGAAGTAAATCCCTGAATATTTCTTAGTATATTATCAATATTTTACTTTTCATAACTTTTATTTTATACTGGAATTCAATGGAGTGGTCTTTGAAACTTTGCATGAGTGAGTGAGGGTTCTTGTCAGTAGACTTTCAAACATGTAGACATCATTTATGAACCAAATGCATCTAATTTAATATTCTTTAATATTCTTAGTATGGCCACCAAGTGAGACTGAACACAAAAATGGGACTAATAGTTAATATAAAAAGTATGGCCTAAATAACATTTTGTATGAACAGTTGTGATTTGATATGATGCAGATTCTGGTGCAATGATTTTCATAATCTCTAAAAGGTTAATCCCAAACTTCAGGTTACTAGTTTTCAGGTTTTATTCATGTGTATGCCAACAATGGTCAAAAGAGGGCGGTAGTGTAGATTGTAGATCATAGCGCTAGTCATTCATTTAGCCACTCACTGTAATCCCTTTTTCCATAATTTATTTTTCAGAAATAGTGAAAATAGCCAATCTACAAGTTTGTAAAGCTTGTATATTGTCTATTTTTTTTATTTAGATTTATTTTCTTCCACCTATGACCCACAATAGGGAATTAGGGATGCCAGTGTTCATTCAAGTCGTTACTCAAGTGTAAAAATGGACGTTACTTAAGAGTGTAATAATATCACTTTCACCTTCCCCAGTCCGAACCCATTGCTGCTACCAGCTACAACACTATGTATGACTGCACATTGTGGGATCACTTTGCAATCAAGGGTATGACCTCTCATTGACGAGTCAAAGTTATCTAAATACATGACTTTGATATGATATAGTCCATATATATTATAAGCCTTGAAAAAAGATTTCCTTTTATGAATGAAATGTTTTCAAGGGGGTGTAGGCCGGTTTACCAGGCTATACAATACAGTCTATTATGGTAATAACAGGACTATGTGTCGTGAATGGAAGGCACAAGGCACTAAAGTAATCGACACTAAAATAGAACAATCCATTAAGATTGTTAAATAAATCAAACGGTGCTTAATATGATAGGATTGGTTTTTAATCTTCATATCATTTGAGGGAGACATTCTGTTTTTACAAAAATAACAAAAAGAAAACCCAAGTGTTGTTGTCTTTGTACTGTACAAAGAGTTGCATGACGAAGCCCTCAATAGGCAGAGGCATTGCATAATAATCAGCGAAATGGACATCAACACAAGTAAAAACGACGCATTCAAGTAAAAAGTCATCCAATAAAAATTAAGTCACATAAAAAGCCTTATGGCAGCTCCTAGGAATTAAGACTCTTTGCTGGGGTTTCACTTGTCATCAGGGGAGTGATACCAAACCCACGGTTCCCTGCCACGCAGACATCAGTAGGGTTATAGGCATTAGTAGTGCTAAGATCACAGGTTCTGCCATACGGTACACTTTATTCTGTCTTAGGAAGCAGGGAGCTGGTTAATGGGCTTGGGTAGATCGCTCACCTTTGAATCGTAAGGTTCTGGGTTTGATCCTGGGCACCGCCAACTCAGCGGCTGACAGGCACGGCTTGGGTTAACTAATGTTAGTACTGGGAGCTGAAGGATAGGTATGGCTGCTCCACCTCAGCTATCCATCTTCCAGGTGACATTGTAAAGGGGATAGACGTCCTCGTTGCTAGGCTGATACGGACAATAAGCCACTTAAGCCTACTATTTACTGTCTGGTTAATGTTGTGATAACCAGTGTCAATGACATGCGAGTCCACACGTGAAGTTGGGTCGCATGAGGAATTCTCCAATAAATAGTCATACATTGAAGGTAAAACGTGAAGGAGTGAGGTTGAATGAATGACAGCTTCTGGAGAGGTCAACCTCTGGTGCAGTCGTCACTCTAAGCTCTAAGGTAATGGTTTTGGTTTGGTTTAACTCCCCTGGTCCATGTGAAGCCCGTCTGAAATCTATTAATCTATTTTCTTGTCGCTGGTAATGGCTGATTCATTAGCAGCTGTGTCGTAATGGCACTTCTCCACACATCTCCTTGGGAACCATCCTCTTATCCGCTCCCCAGCTGATGACCAGAGAAACAGAGAAAAGACAAGTCAAGTCTTTTCATTCATGGAAGTTTTTTATCAGTACCATGCAGTTTCAGGTGAAATTCAATATAATACCCACATACACTCCACTAAATGTTATGATATAGAGTTCAGGATAAGTCACACATCAAATAGTACTGTAGAGTATGTAATACATCCAAGCAGTTTCCTGCATGCAACTCCAATCCAAACATTCCTGATCTTTCATGAAAACGTTTATGAACCGAAAAATCGCTATGAATCGATTGTCAATTGTTTAAAATGTGCATAATAAATTAGGAATAAAAAATAAAAAATAAATCTTCTTATTTGATAGTCTCATTATTCAGTTTATACCTGTAGTTTGATCATCAGTCAAAACTTTATCTCCATACATCCACCATCTGCAGGGGAGAAAGGCAGCAATTAGCTGGCTGTCATACGGACACAAAATCATTCCAGGTCCTTTCAGACCAATCAACACATTTCTTATAATCATCCCGTACTTCTTTAACCCATTTTGGGCGGGAACCCCTTTTGGCGTTTTAAATATTATGTTATAATTTAGCTATTGAAAAATAGCAGATCTACAAGCTCACGGTGCGCCACCAAGTGGCACGCTACGAGCTTGACGGTCTGCTATTTTTGAAAAATCGTAAAAATGTGGCGCAAATCTTTGGGCAGTTTGGGGGTGTAAATAACAACACACACTACCTCCATGACCACTGAAAGGTCTCCTCTATAGTGGACTTACTTGGTTCCTCGCGTGGCCAGGATGGTGTCCCCCTTGCAGAGTGGGATCCTGGGCTCCTCTGTGCAGGGGGTCCTGAAGAACGTGTGGAGACCCTTACTGACGGGACAACAGGCTCCATTGTAGGCCTCCACCGCACGGTACTGGACCTGCTGGTGAAGTCCCGAAAATACAAACACCTGCTTATTCTACTGCTCTAGGGTTGCAACGGTTAATCCAACTAATGTAAATGATAATGAAATAAAATACAGTATAAAATGGGCGAAATGGACATCAACACATGATTATAGATATGTTCCTTAAAGAATAAGGTTACATATCAGTGGCCATAACAGGTTTTATTTTTTTAAGTAGCTATTTTAGGATTATTTATAGAAGATATTTAGTTAGAAATAGTACAATGAACATAATAATATCTAATCAAAGTATTTGCCAATAATACTGCGTAATGCACAAGAATAACATAATATGAAATGATATGACAGTGCCATACAAATATGTAGGACACAAATAATATTAAAATGCAGCTATAAGGAACTATAATACCTAATAGCTGCATTTTAATATTTTTTCACTGCTAAATTACACAGGGTCTATATAAAAGTATTTTCACAATATACACATGATAAGCTTCCCACACGTCCACTGAACTCTACTCCAACATGCACCATAATTATTATAGCCTGTAAACTAAATGATGTGCTTGGCTGATGCACTCAGCACTGCCCTCGTGTGGTACAGTACAAACACAGCAGCTACTTACACTTCTAACTCGCTTGTCAGCTTTCTGCTTCAGTTGTTCAATCTGCTCGGAGGGAAACAACATGAACAGTAAATTGCATTTTAAAGACAGATCAGCATTAACTTGGAACACAAGCAATAGAGGGTCTGCACATGCATAAAGTGAATGGCAAATCGTGTGGCAAAGTGAGATTCACTATCTGATCGTGAACTATGGCCTGGTTCGAGACACGCCAATGGAAAGAAACAGCACAGTGTTAATTTATTCAACGGGACGGGTGCTATTAATAATGCATCGCACTTACAGAATAGGTGAACCCCACTGGTGGAAACACAAATACTCATGCTGCACTGAAACCAAACATATTGATGGTATTGATCTAAAATCTCAACATTGTGCATCCATTGGTTTCTAATAATATAATAATAATAATTTGATAAGTTACATTTTATATTCAAGTTGTCTTGTGGACGGTGGGTCCACAAGGGTGGGCATCACAAACGTAACATGCCCACATTGTATTATGAGACCACATTAAACCAAAGTTGAATTCAAGTTTATCATCAGTGTAGACATTTATGGCTAAATCTTGCGCCACCCCTTATCACGAAACTTATTTGCCATTTTTTAACTATTTTGAAAAACAGTTTCAAATAGCCAATCTACAAGCAGATCAGCTAGTTTCAAAATAGTAAAATGGCAAATAAGTTTAAGGATCTTTGCTCCAGATCCAAACCCAGGCCACATAAAAGCCAACCTACGGTTAAGGTGTGCTGGTGACACTTGGGGTCACGACATGCCGACCCCTCTGGGCGTCCCCGACCAGGTGAAGACTTGCTTGATGTTCTCCCAGCGGCTGCCCAGGTCGTACGGGAAGATAAACTCCTCCCCTGTTTGGTAGTACTGGATTCTATCTTTGGCCTGCGGGACGAGACACATGGATTAAAGCTAAATTAAATCTCAAGGCCTGTAAACGTTTGTATGACCCAATATAAGCCCCCCCCCCCCCCCCCCCCCCCCCACACACACACACACACACACACACACACACACACACACACACACACACAGTTGGGGGAGGCAAATATGAGATATTGCTCCTGCTGTTCTAAATACTGACAACCAGGTGAAGAAATCGCAGTTTGTGTTTAACTTTTGCTTTTATATGAAAAGAAAAAATATATTACGATTTTATGGAAGATGCTTCTGAACATTGAGCTAGTTTGACCACATCAAATGCTCTAACCTTAAATCAATAACCAAAAATAGCCCGTCTACAAGCAAAAATAGCCGATCTACAAGCTTTCAATGCGTCTCAGTCTGCGATGCATTGAGAGGTTGTAGATCGGCTATTTCCGCTGCTTAACATACTTCCATTCTGTGGAATCCAAATGACTGAAATCAGTCGTCGCGACTCAGAACTTGTAGACAGAAGGGAAAGACGGAGGGGGCATGAAAGGAGAAGGGAAAGACGGAGGGGGCATGAAAGGAGAAGGGAAAGACGGAGGGGGCATGACAGGAGGGAGGAACAAAGAGTGAGAGGGTACAGGGAAGACACAGGTTAAAGTTAATAAGAAGGAAAGCAAATGGTGGAAGGGAAGTTGCCATCCAGTATGGAATTTCTTGCGTGCCGTTTTGTATTTATTTTAATAATAATTGTGTCGTGCACAAATAGTTTAAAAAGACAATCTATTTTACATTTCTACAGAGATTTTGTGTAGAGGGAAAAAGTAAGGATACCTAATATAGAGCCCTGTGGGACTCCAGTCAACTATGAATACAGGGATTAAGCGGTTATGTGTCTGCATGGTTCAGCAGGTTCTCATAGGGAACTCACCTTTTCCTCAATCCAGGCTTCGATCGAGGTCTTGTTACGAATAATGACTTTCATCTGTGGAGGAGAGTCTGATTAAGTTTTTATATCATAGGCTCCACAGTGCACACAGCTTAACCCATTAAAACCGGGACAGCATCCGTGTATCTGCCATCTTTGAAAAAATCTTTTAAACTAAACTCTTTACTTTTGGGTGTCCCTTGAACAACATATTTTCAGATGGGGTCTGCGTCCAAATACATATAATTTTGAGGGTATAAGGTATTATAAGGTTTGAGAAACACTGACAAACAAACATACCTTTTACAGAAAACTGGATTTAGACGATCTTTTAGAATCGGCCTGAGGTCTTACAGAGGCTTACCTGTATGAAGAACAGCATGCCAACGGCGATGGTGGTACCCAGTGCCAAGCCTAAGGCAAAGAGCGTGGCAGCAAAGGCGGGTACACTGAATGGCATGAGAGGCTGGAAACGCCGCACGGCGCTCATGTCTATCTTCACAGTGCTCCAGCCAAAGGAGATCTGGTGGAAGCAAATCAAGCAGGTTGTACAGTCTGTTTGCAAACAAGCCTATAAGCCATGATTAGATTTAATACAATAAAAACACTATTGATTCAAGACGGAGCATTTTGTAGCAAAATATTAGTACATACACAATTCTGCAAAGTTATACACATTACACACATCTCAAAATAGAAAAGAGAACACTTCAAAACATCCAATCTCTGGAAAGTGAAAACCACAATACATGTAATGTTAAGACTACAGTATGATCAGGGCTGACACAGGCAATTACTCTTATTTCAGACTTTGTTCATACTTAACATATGCACAAAGTTGTTATAATTGGTGTCTGGTCAAGTATCCATGCAGTATTTCATACATCAGACAAATATAAATAGAATAGACAATTGGCTTTCAAACAACCATCACAACAACTCCAGCGGGGCTAGAAACTGTACCTCAAGAGAAGCCTGCAAGCCACCTAGAAAAGCATTATCCACAATGACCAAACATAAAATCACAAGTTATTACTTCAATTGGTAATTTCAGATAATGCCCCCCCCCCTCCCCCCCAAACAAACCCCCCTTCAAAACCTTCAAAAATCTGAAAACGATTAAGGTAAGGTAAGGTAAATTAATTTATAAAGCGCCTTTCAAAACAAATGTTACAAGGTGCTGTAGTTAGAGTACCATTTTTTGTATTTCTTAGTAAACACTACAATGGTGACTGGATGGCCTAGTTTATGGCTAGCAAACCACTAGGCATAAATTAAATTAGGCAATCCACATCCGTTACATCATCACAAGTACCGATTCAGATCTAATGAGGAATGCCAAGCAAGTGACAGCCAGGACACGTAACTTTTCATTTTAGGCTTATCCTGAATGTGTGAAGTGCAAAATCATGTAGCAAGTAGAAACCGTCTATAGTCTGTCTTTTGTAAGCGGTCCCCATAGACTCTGAACTCTCCAAAGTGGGGTTCAAACGTAACAAATCAAGTTAAGACACACCGTCCTGAAAGGAGCCACGTGAACACAGGTTCTTTCTGTCATTCTAATTCTAGCCTGATATAGTGTGTGTTTATGTGAGAGAGATCAATTGATTGAATACTGTATAGACTTAAGTTGCAGTACAGTTAAAAACACGCCAAATGGATGAAAAGGCCAGAGGCTTGCTTCCATTGTGGTCCATTAAACATTCAACAACTGGACAAAATATTAAATATATAAATAATGTCAAAGTCAACTACACAACAATATAGAATATGAATACGTATAGATTATGTGGGTATGTGTCTTTTTCTACTGACCCTCTCATACAGCTGTGTGTACATGGTCATGATGAAGATGAAGGCGGCGTGGGAGCAGCCCAGCGGAGCCAGCAGCAGAAAGCTGGTGAAGTAGGCGTGATTCTGGTGACCGCAGCAGTTGTTGATCCAGGGACAGTGATGGTCCATCTTCATCACACATCTGTAAGACAGGAAAAAGGCGAGGAATACGCTGTTTATATGAAGCATTAACTACAAACTGAAATAACTACAGTATATAATTACTTGTAGAGAAATTTGTATTTTTCTTAAATGTATCCAAAATAGGGACACCAGGGTTAATAATCTGCTCTTGGATTTCTTTCCCCACCTGACCATGATTTTATGCTTATATTTTCTCTGTACGGCAGTTACATTAAAAGAGAACACGTTGTGTACACTCATACTGTAAGTGGATATTTTCTTCATTCTTCTCATACACCAACTAATTATTAGCATTCGTTAGTAGGAAAGTGGTGAATCGTGATGAATTTTGTCAACATTAATCCATCCTAAAGGGCCTTTCAAACGTGAAGCGATATAACGCGCCTATAGTTCATTTTCAATGAGACCTAGTTTTTGCGCGGAGCACTGGGGATAGGTCGCGGTGCGACAACGCAAGCGTATTTATGTGAGCGCGGTCCCGTGAATTTGTTGCGTGCGTGCTTGCTTCGTGCACACGCCCGCGACTCACCAGACCTGGATACCGTTTCGCTTTTTTTACGCTTGCATTGTTGCGCCCCTCTTGAGCAGACCTGGAGGAGACCTGTCGTTGATCCAGGCAACAACGCCTGCGTTCCTTGCTTCCCGTTTGTTTGGGCTACCTGTTACACTTGCGACAGTGGTGGGACCTGGGAGCCTTGAAGCCTTGACACACTCTGCAGAACTGGAGGTATTGTAATTCTTGTTGGTTCTCCTGTTGAGCGAAAGAAACAAGTCAAATGTCTGAAATATGAATAGTCCCTTCGACAAGCACCCTACAGTTCAAGAATCAAGCAGACATACAAGTGCACAATGTGTGCACTATTTTCGGTATAGTATAACTCAGCCTTAATGCTAACAAAAAATCTCTTTCTGCCAAGGAGAGAGCCTTACTGGTTTCCATCCTAGAGGGATGTACCCGGGTCCGACGAACATGGCATTGAAGTAGTTATAGAGGATGAGGACGCTCCAGTTGATGAGCATAATGAAGTTAATGCTTCCTCCCGTAGTGTCCAGGGGCCAGTACCATATGATGGAATCTAGAATGGCCATGGTGGAACATACAGCAATGACAGACAGCGCTATCACCGGACCCCAGTGGCACAACCTCCGCACCTCATGGAGGTTCTCAAAAGTCACAATGGCTGACAGGAAATTCATTGCTTTTTTCCCCCTTTTACAAGGTTAGTATTTTATTTGGCGAGTTCCTGAAATGTAATGACAACGTTTTGACTGTTTGCTACTCTCTTCCACTGTTATCTGCTCGCACAGTCAACGCAGGCGTTGCACATCTTCTCTCTCGTCTTCTGAACACCCAGCGACTGGCTGGGCTGTGAGTCATAGAGGCGTTCCGTGTCCCACTGTTCTTTGCGGTGGTGAAAAGTAGCATCCTCTCTCGCTAATCCTGGGGGTGCACTATCCCTGTGACCGCTGCACGATCCCCATCTAAGGGACCAACAAGCAAAAGGAGAACAGAGCATGACGATATTAGTATTGGCCGAAAATTACGTGTCCAGAAGGGCCAATACACTTGTCATACTTCATAGCCGATATACAAGCTCAGCTTGTAGATCGGCTATTCTTTTCACTCATTTTGAAATTTTAAGGTTTCAAAATGCATCATCGGATTCGGTATTAATCTAAATGATTCCCAATATGTCACGCTGATGACATTATGTGTTCAGATAGTGGCCTATTAAATCAGGTCATAACAAAAGCAGTTTATTATTTACCATAGTATCACAGTTACAATATAACAGCATAATAAGGTGTATGGTAAACAATGGTTTTGTTTTGCTTAAATATAGCCAACCTAACTTCCCATCATAAACATTATCCTTACTGAAAAGAATCCAACCAACCAGACCCCCTTCCCATACAACATTGGCCACTATATTGGGCTGGCTGCTACTGTAACACTAATCCTAGAAATATATTAAGGCTGACAGCGCTAACCGCGACGTCAATGTGGATTACACTTATGTGACCGTTACGAACTTTTTAATGGAACTGTCTGGAGCACTTTACTATACTGTGTCGAGACAGATTCCAGCTAAAGAATCCTCATGTACATTCAGACCATTAGCACTGCATAGACTATCAAACCCAGATCAGGGTATTTATTTTGTCTCCTGTTGACTCACCACCACCACCACCCATGATCATCATCAGCAGCAGCACCAGCAAGCAAAAACAGCAGCTAAGCTAGTTAGCGAATCCTGGCTAGCTTGCTCGGTAGTTTCCTATGGATTTAACAATTGATTTCTGACCAAACGGCTCCATTGAATTCTGATAATAAAGTATTACATCTTGCGAGGTAAAATATAGCCAACTGGCACGAGTACAAGTTCAGATTCACGAATGAATCCCTAAGCTGTCACTTTAAATAAACCAACCTGGATGGCCACTTCCTTGCTTTTTGCTTTCAGCTCCTCGGTGACGAAAAGCGGAACCTTTCTCATCCTGAGCATCGTGAGCTACGGAACCACATTATCGGCGGAGCTGGGACACCGGAAAGGACGTTGTTGATTGGAGAGTCGAAAACATGGCCGATAAATATTGCTAAGAGACCCCTACTAGAGTATAAATATATAATATTTATTAATTAATTAATTATAAGCTAAGAGCCAATTAACTTCAAACTGTGAGGAGGACCTAAAATAACAAGAACGTGATGAGATATCATGGGAAGACATAGTTTATTAACAGTTTGCAAAAAAGACACAATTTAATACAAATACAATGCTAAAGGGATTGAACCAGTCTATGGATTGAACCCAAGAAAGCACTGTGGCCATGGATGGGCTCGAGGGAGAAATGAAAGGGCAGCAAGCTGCACAATTAATTCGGATTTTGCCATTTTCTGTCATGGTAATTAAGGGGAATGGCCAGGACATAAGTGGAGATATTAGAAGGGTTATATAGAAGGGGTCAATGGACTGTATTGTGATTTGTGAATGTGGCATCACTTTGGGTGGACAATATGAATGAGGCTGTATAGTTTGCTTTGTATTTTGAAGATATCACATCCAGTAGGTGGCGGCAAAGCAACAATCATACATATTAAACTGCCATAAACCTGCACTTTTCAGCATACCTGTGTGTGTGTGTGTGTGTGTGTGTTATGTGTATGTATATATAATTATATAATGATATATATATAATCGCAGATATATACATATAACGTAGAGCAGTGGGTTTTTTTAATGTCGAGGATCCCAGAATGTATTTAGCCGTGGCCCGCCGCCCGTGGACCCCCATTTGAAAATATGCTATAGTGGCCCCCCGTACAATTTACTGTTGTTAACATTTTTACAAAACTGGGGGTCCCTTGAACCCACTATGAAAACCACTGACATAGAGGCACTGAGGCAGCCACAGTAGACAATTTTGCCAATTTATTATTTTAAAATATAGTGTTACCAAACACCACACCAGTGTATATATATATTTTATAAATATTGAATATGTTATATTTTTTATGTACAGAATCTACCATATACGTCATTGCATTTATATCTGAATTATTTTCCAATGCATTTGTTTTTTGGATATTGTATTGTTTTACTCCATGTTGAAAATACAAAATAAAGTTTTTTTTATTATTATTATTATTTATCATGAGCTACCACACATCTTAAACGCACTCTCAGTCTCTCACGTTATGCAATACTACGATTCATGTGACGTTCCCTGAAGGAAAATCTGTCCTCGCCGAGCAAGGTTGACTGTAACACAACCCGGAAGTTGACTCCATCTGAGCGTTTGTGTTTGTTGTCATCTTATCAAACAAACAGTCACGCAGCTATCAAACCACCTGTTTAAAACGTTTCAAACGTCCGCATCAAAATGTCTTCAGACTTTCAAACATACGAGCAGGACTTCAGCACTCTCACTGCAGAACTCACCAATAAACTCGGCAAAATCCCGAAACTAGCTGGAGGTAAGAATGATTAAGTCGTAATGAAGGACAGCTTAGCTGTAATGTAAACCAGCTTGCTGATATCCTATTTCACCCATTGATATTGTTATATAACTGTTATGATGTGTTAATGTGACGTCGCATGTCTTATGACAATTATGTCTTACAAAATTATTGTCGAATTAATGTTCATTATCACATTCATACAGCTCAGCCTCAGTATGCTACTGTATAGTTACTGTATCTGGGGGTGGGGGGAATAGGGTTCCCACCTTTGAGATCTTGAAATAAGGGACACTTATACGTCCACGCGGCAAAGCCGCGTGGGGGGTGGGTCACAAGGGGTAGTCAAGAAAGCTATAGGCTACTTCAAGTTTAAATTGCTTTATTAGCAATGAACATTCAAGTGCTGTTACATACAACAACTATAACCTGCCTGGAGACACTTAATAGCTGAATGAGGACAACAATACCTGCCTGGAGACACTTTGGCTACTGAATGAGGACAACAATACAATTAAACACTTTTTTAAACCCAAATTAAAAGCTTAATACAAAAATAAAGTGCAAAACATTCCCCCTTCCTCCTCCTTCAACCCTCTTGGCCAAAAAGTCATGGGTTCATCTGAAAGTATATCTCCTCCTCTCCCAGAGTAAAACAGTAAATAGCATTATGTCATATTTGGTGTAGACCAGAGTAAAACAGTAAACAGCATGTCCTCTTTGGTGTGTAGTAGACAGTCAACAGTTATCAGCTTTCCCTCTCTTCCTAATATAGCTGTTACTTCTTTTTCCAAGTGTACTTCTTGTCACTCCTTGCAGCACTGAGTAGCTCTTTGTCTTTCAAAGCAGTGCTGTGAAACTCTGAACAGGACTGCTCAAAGTTGAGAGTGATCAGGAGCTCACTCCTCATGAGCTCCACTGAGCACCTGTTCCTGCTGTCACTCCACTTGTTGGTCATTCTGGAGAAAATCCTTTCCACATATCCAGTGGATGCTGGGATGCTCAGTATGTGGCTGATGATAGACAGCATGTTGGGCAGGTCAGATTCTTTAAAAATAGCCATCCACCTGCCAGCAACACCTTGGGACTTCCATTCATCCTCAGAATCTCCTCTGAGCCTCTTCTGGATGTTATTGGCTGCGGTACATTCATCATAAAGCTCATCCATATTCACTTTATGGATGAGGTTGAGCTTAGTAGCCACCTTCTCAATGTCAGTGAAGGTCAAGGTGTCATGGTGCAGAGAGAGAGGTTGCAGTGAGAACAGCCAGTTGTCTTCTGAAAAGTTGAACCATTTCTCAACATATCCAATTGCTGTGTTAAGAAACGCAGTGAAATCTGTGTATGCCCTGTTCGCATCAGGTGGAAGGAGCTTCTGCAGCTTCAATTTAGTTAAGTAGCCGTAGAACTGGTCATCTCGTCTCTGTGTGAGTTTTTCCTTGAAGTCATCCATGATGGAATATAACTCAACACAGGTGGTTGCATTACTCTCCAACTTCTTTACAACTTCCTCAAAGAGGGAGAGGATATTGTTGCAGAAGAGAAGGTAAACCTCCACTATGTCTCCATCTTCCTCATTTGAGTCTTCCTCTTCTCTGAGCTTTAACAAAGCTTGAATCTGTTTAGGACAATCAGCCCCCATGCTCTTGAAGTAAGACTTCAGTGCAGTCCAGGTTTGCATCAGTCGGTGGATGGCTGGATTAAGAGAGAGCCACCTGGTTGTGACATGTCGTAGGATTTCTTGGAACTGAACATCACAAAAGTCGCAAAACTCTTTGAGTGATTCTCTTCGTTTGGCAGATATGGAGAAGTGGCCATATACTTTCAGCACAACATTCTCCACATCTACAGTGAGCTGGTCTAATGCATACTTCACTGTGTTGTGCACTATGTGGGCATGGCAGTTCCCTTGCAGCAAATCTTTGTGTTTCTTCTTCAGGTTGGTGAAAACAGAGTTGTGAATTCCATAATTAACATTTGTGTTGTCTGCACTAAATGCTGTCACTTGATCCAATGACAAGCCACATTTTTCTAGGGATTGTTCAAGGAGAGCTACAATCCCGGCAGCTGACTCATCTGCATTCTCCACAAAGTCAAGCATTTTGTTTGTGACCCCACCTTTTGGAGTGAAGTATTGGACAGCAAGGGGAAACATCTTCCTGTTCCCTTTATTCGAGGCATCCGTCTGTATGGAAAATGGGAGGGGTGTTGCTAAGTCCTTGAGAACATCACCCACTGCTTTCGGAGCCAGGACATCTTTCACCAGTGCCTCTGCCTTTGTTCTCCCCAAAGTCATTTTCTTCAGTATTTTGGAATCATGGAGAATCTTTTGATTGAGCTTGTGTGCACAGTCAGCACTGTTGTAGCTGAGATTATGTTTTACTGTGTGGTATACCTGGGTCACCTCCGCTGCAGTAACCTAGGGGAGGAGTGGGATGACAAATTGTTAATGAAATTAAACAGTATGACTTTTATATCTGTATACTATTATGTATTGTGTATATGTGTTTTTCTTTGTATTTATTTATGTATATGTTGTGTATTTATTAACTGTAAATGTTCTTTAAATGGGCACAATATTTAATTATATTGATTCATTTATATTAAATACATGTTTATTTATTAGACATAAAAAACTCAACATGAATAAACTATCAACCATAATAGTCTATTGAAATAGTCTAGGCTATATGCCCAGCAGCCATTGACTATTGGGCACTGGGCAGGAAAATATAGAAATACTATACTGACATCTTGAAATAACACAAATATACACATACCGAATCGATTTCAGGGGTAGTTTGAGTCATGAAGAATTGTGACACTTCTTGATGGGTCTTCTGTGATCGTACATATCTTACATGTTGCTCCCCTGAAGAATGCTGTTTGATGTCAGACAGTCCTCCATGTGCCACAGAAAACACACGCCGACATACCGTGCAGTTTGCTTTGTATTCATCTCCTGTGACGCTGCAAACCCAGGGATTTACCTCTTCCCATTCTCGTCTATATTTTTGAAGGCGTCTTTTTTTTTTTGCCGGTGGAGTATCAGCTGTAGTAGCCGACATGTTTTAAATCGCGCGGTGCGTGTGACAGGCTGCGGAGGGGGCGGGCATGCGGGCAGACAGGCAGAGGATTTGGCACGCTGAGTCGGTGACGGGGCGCCGCACACACGCATGCAGCCACGGGGATGTTTTTTTTTGTCTCGCGGGAGGGGGTCCTCGCGGGAGGGGGTCCTCGCGGGAGGGGTGCCTCATACTCTATGGGTGCCTCCCGCGCCAGAACAATTGTGCTGTCTTTAATATTTCCCGTTTTATTTTGTTCATTATTGTTAAATTCAGTGTTGACGTTGTGTGACGGATCGCGCAGGGGGCATTTAGGGAAATACGGAACAAACCGCGTTCCGTATTGATTCAATACGGGACGCATCATTTAATGCTCAAATAAAGGACGAATCCGTATTTTACGGAACGGGTGGCAACCCTAGGGGGGAATATGTTGATTATGACAGATCGGCTATCTATCAATATATTGAAGATTTTTTTTATTTTCATTGTACCATGAAAAGAGTTAATAATTCACCAAACCAGCATGTCCACAAAATTGCGATATTAGTTACGTGCATGGTTTATCCTGTATTCAGAAGTCTAATACCATTTTGATTATCCACGATTATAGCCCTAGAACGGCTCTTGTTGTTACATACAGTATGTACAGTATTTCACATACAAGAGCCATAGAACACAGCCATATATTTGTGGTAGACCGTTACCATGTGCGGCATGAATGTGATAAATGCTCCGTTTGTACTCACCCATTAAATTATTCCAAAGACGTGGAGTGAAAAATGGTCCTCTAGTTTTATATCCATGTGAAAGTTCTGGCACAAAACGCGTATTTAGTGAATTATCTCCACTTTTTCAAGAGATGCACACGGACGCCTTTCTCTCCAGCGAGGGGACGATTTTAGATACTTCCTGTTGTCATCACAAATTGACCGGAGAAACACAAAAGTTTGCGGTCACACAATTGGCAGGTGGTGTGATTAATTACCCAGCACCTATCGCAAAGCACCTGCCAATTGTGTGACCCAAACTTTTGTGTTTCTCCGGTGAATTTGTGATGACAACAGGAAGTATCTAAAATCGGTTCATCGATATTCCAGTGCCCCCCCTCGCGCGGAGAGAAAGATGTCCGTGTGCATCTCTTGAAAAAGTGGAGATAATTCACTAAATACGCGTTTTGTGCCAGAACTTTCACATGGATATAAAACTAGAGGACCATTTTTCACTCCACGTCTTTGGAATAATTTAATGGGTGAGTACAAACGGAGCATTTATCACATTTATGCCGCACATGCAACGGTCTACCACAAATATATGGCTGTGTTCTATGGCTCTTGTATGTGAAATACTGTACATACTGTATGTAACAACAAGAGCCGTTCTAGGGCTACCACGATTAATGTTATTATTTAATACCTATTTTTGATTATCCACGATTGCCAAGAATGTCATTTTATAGCATGTTAAGACAGTTGCTGTAAATATTACACTTATCTACGGTACACAAGATAAGATAACAACAGTAACTAACAATAAAGACTACCTTGTCACTTTGAAATTCAGGGTAGCTAAATGTCAACAAACAACATTTTGTTTGTCATATCGACCAGTACTTAATATGCATAATCTTACAAAAGCATCACGTGTGTAGGTTATTGTGTGATCTTGTTTTTAGTTGGTTTTCCAGGTACATCATGTTTTATTTTCTAGCTGTTTCACCATTTAGTTCAATCCTCCTTAGTTGTTTGTTGTGTATGAGAATCCCTCGTTTTGATGTGGCCTTCCAATCACACCTCAAAACGGAACCGTTTACTGGCCAATAACACGTGCATGGCAAATTACAACAAAAAAAACCTCATTGTGGTCTGTCCTTTATTTCAGAGTACCCCTGGCCTGTAGTTGTAACCCACTTTGTTCTTACCATAGACCACTCTAAATCCTGTAGGACGGAACTATGGATGTCCTGTTTTTGGGTTGTGAATGTGATATGTGTCACTGGCTTCCGTGGCTTGAAGGCTACCCTGTACTGCTGTTATTGATCGATTCATTGAATAATAACAGTTTGCAAAAATAGTACAGTGGTACGATTATACAATGATGCTAAAAGGAGAAAAAGGACGCATGTATGTATAAATGAGGCTTGATTGTTGCTGATGTTGAGCTGGCGTCATGACAGACTGGTTGAAGTGTTTCCTCTGGCTCTACAAGCTCTCCACAGTTAAATAACAGTGAAAAATGGACAGACTTGCTCCTCCAGATGTCTTTGAAAAGGTCATAGATAGAGACTTTAGGGACTTTTGATGTGTGGAGGCCACTGGAGGGTGTGTCCGCATCGGAAATATAAACAAGGTCAGAATACTGTTTCTTGCTTTATGAAATTGTGGGGCCTGCTTGAAGCATCTCAGGTAATCTTAATCTTAATTGTATTTATTTGTTTATGCTCTCCCACCTTTATAGTTCTCAAGCTGCAGTTGTTGCGTTAGCCATCACCAGTGTTGTCAAAGTTACTCTTAAACAGTAATGTATTACTTATTACTTTAAAAAAAAGTAATATAGTTACACTACTTATTACTCCCTGCCAAAAGTAACTAGTTACTGATTACTTTACTTATTACTTTTTCCCCCCTCACCCCCTAACAATTGCATCTTTTGTCCCCAAAAGTCTTTGGATTTTCAACATTAGCAAGTGAATGAGTGAGTGGGACTCAAAGTTTCCCGGTGTGATATTGTCAGTGCCAGTGGATTATTAAACTTTGTACTCTCTGTGAAACAACATGGCCAGGTTCATGGGAGGAGCAAGAAGCTTGTAGATCCACAGCATCATGACAATGTCTGAGTTGAGGAAAGAAAGACCAAAACCAAGCCCAGGGGCTCTGAGTTCTTGTGTGGCTTATGTTCATGCCAGATCAAGACTAGATCTCCTGTATTTGAGAGTGGTTCATACTGTCAGTGTCACTTGAGCTTTCTTTTACTTTAACCAAACATGACTGTTAAACTCGATTGTCACCCAATAACCTTTTTTGTTGTTTATAAGATAATACCTAGATTGTTTTTCATTCGTGCCTCAGCCAAGTCACTTTCACCAGCATACTTTGTGTTAGACTTATATAATGAACACCAAACAGAAATCAATGCTCTATGATGATTAGTCACAGTAATCATCATGGGTGGAGATACATTACATACAGTCAAGAACAGTGTAGTGTATCCCCTTACAGAGATAAACGCTGCATCACTAATGTAGTTAAAGCATGCGTTTGACCAGCAGTTTTCTTTCTATTTATTATTATTATTATTATTATTGTTATTATTGTTATTATTATTATGACAGCTGTCATTTTCATTTCACATATAATAATATTCCCAAAATAGGGTATATTAGATAGATGCAGGGCAGGCTATTCAAATCGTACCATCACCCCTGGTTTTGCACGCTTGTTTTCATTTGTAGTGTGTATGGACCAGCACATGTTTACACGGCACAATTACAGTACTACAGTGTTGTTTGCAATCTGCAGGTTGCCTCTTTTCTGCAAGCTGTGTAGTGTACACTACTTGGTAGTACTGCCTCTTTTCTGCAAGCTGTTTAGTGTTTACACTGTTTGGTAGTACTGCCTCTTTTCTGCAAGCTGTTTACACTGTTTGGTAGTACTGCCTCTTTTCTGCAAGCTGTTTACACTGTTTGGTAGTACTGCCTCTTTTCTGCAAGCTGTTTACACTGTTTGGTAGTACTGCCTCTTTTCTGCAAGCTGTTTACACTGTTTGGTAGTACTGCCTCTTTTCTGCAAGCTGTGTACACTGCTTGGTAGTACTGCCTCTTTTCTGCAAGCTGTGTACACTGCTTGGTAGTACTGCCTCTTTTCTGCAAGCTGTGTACACTGCTTGGTAGTACTGCTCATAATTGGGACAGCTCCTTCTGCTTGTGGGCTGCTGGGCTCCCACAAATTTCACCCTACTCAATAGCGATAGCTCAACTTCTCTTGAGCAGCTATTCCACGTCGTCTCCTGTCACCCCTCTGTGTCAAATAAGCACCTACTGTATGAATGTACGTACAAAGCCAGTAAAGCCATCACTGTAAAAAAAAAAACATTGTCCTGTGTCCTCTGCTACCGGCAGAATAGTTTGCACTCAAATTTAAATGATCTTGCTGATTAAGAGCTTTCTCTGCTTTCTATTCTGATGGCTCAATTTTGCCCATGGCTCAAAAGCCCTCGGAGACAACAGCTACACACAAAGGGTCATTGTGTCATTTGTTTGCATGTCTGTAGCATTCTGCACTGATGATGAACTGAGCATCATGAGAAATGAAATGCCCATGACTGTCTTTGACTGCATGTATTACAGTACATTCATGGAACATTGCAAGAATCAAATTAATGCATGTTTGGATATTTATTTTGTTCTGATGCCCACCTCTACCAAAAATGTATGGTCAAAGGAAAGGTTGGAACAAGAATACGATGCCATTCGCATCCTTAAACCTGAAAGTAATAATTCTCTCCCCTCTTGTTAGGAATGTGTATGGAAAAGACTAAGAGAGAAGCCTGTCAATCATCGGTGCATAAATATTGAGTGCAGATGAAATAAAAAATCTTCACTCGCCATGCCCAACCTTATATATATTTTTTTTCTTTTTTTCACCTGTCCTGCACTCTGTTTACAAAACTCTTGCTCCATCTGTCCATCCAATGCGTCCGTGCGGCGGGCTGTAGTCCCAGTAAATATCCATGCATATTTCACGGCCCAACCTCTCAGGCCCGAATCCGCACAGAGAATGAGCACCGACTCACCTTGCAGAGAATCGCCTCTGGCTGTTTACTGTGTAGGCTGTGAGGTTGGACACAGGTTTTAAAAATGAATTTGAGGACTGGCAAAAGGCAACGTAGACCCACAAGGTCTAAGAAATGAAGATCTTGGTTGTTTGTTTCTTGCATTGGTTGTTGCTATCCCACCACTGATAGCCTTGTGATTCGTCTTTGAGCTGGAAGTTTTGTCAAGTCTGCATTTCAATTATTGAAAATGCTGGTAATTATTTATCCAACTTTGATGGACTGAAAGGTTTCACCAGTGATGGATAGCTGATCCAGTAATTGTTGTCAGCTGAACAGTCACATCTGGGAATGATGTCCAAAATGTAAATGGATAAAAAAGGAGTGTACTTGACTTGAGGTTCTGTAACTTGTGAGGCAGGAAATGGAGATGGTTCATGTCAAGTGGACCTTATATCCACTTAGGTGGAGTAGGAACCACATAAACATTGTATTTATTATTATTCAAAAATGTTCCACTCAACACAGACAGATATTTATGCTCGGATAATACAGAAAATAAGCATTAGTAACAATTTATTTAAAGCCTAGCATGTACTGTAGTCTGTGTATGCATTATAGTAGAGTTGTTCCGATACCGATACTAGACTAAAGTACTCGTACTCGAGTATCTGAACCGGGCCCGATACTTTGAGACGAGTACTACAACATTCAATTGACACTGGCTGAACGCTCAATGCAACGGGAGCAAGTCTGACCCAACACGGCAGCAAAATGAGCAAAGCGCCCAAAACGGCTGATCTACAAGCATAAATGACAACTGACAAGTGTAGACGGGAGGTGGTAAAATAAGTGGTTACTCAACAAAAATAAGAAGTACTCGTATCGGTACTCTGTATCGGCGAGTACTTAAAAGAAAGTACTCGTACTCGTACTTGGACTGAAAAAAATGGTATCGGGACATCTCTACATTATAGTCTGCTTGTAACATTACAATTGCCGTTTTAAGCACTCATAAGTACTCATATGATACTCAATATTTATAACAAAAATCATTACACATTTTAAAGCATTTTATAATATCGTATAAGTATATTAATAACTTGTTTTATAATAACTTATAATTCATACATCATAATTGTGATTATTTAGTCGGGGTGACCGCATGATCAGGCCCCACCGAACCTGACACAAAGTTCCAAGTACATCCTTGCAAGCAGTGAAACGACACCCCCCTTCCCTCCGGTAGTTCCGTGACTGACTGTATGTAGATACATTGTTGTTTTTATCTATCTCTCTAAATCAGAACTTCATGGCTTATGGAACGTTTCAGATTATGGTCCGGAGTTCAAGGTAGTTGAAGGGAAAAGACCCAAACAAGATATCTCCGGATTGACCTTCATACTTCCTTGAGGATGACACCTGCTGATTTTGGTGGCCCATGACCTTCCCTCTTGCGCCAACCATAGGTCACGACAAGTTTTAAGGGCCTTTCTTAGGCGGAGGTGAGCGGGCGGGGTCGACATATGCCCTTACTGGGCTGCATTTAAGACACTTGCCTGACACCTGACACCTGACTTGTGTCTGAACACAGCTTTGATGGATGTGTTCTGCCCCCCCATCCCCACCATCAAACAAAATGTTTGGTCAAACCATATGAGCTTCCATTGGAAATGCATTGGACCGGCCAATAAACACAGACGCAAGACAGGTGTCTTGAATTTGTGAATGCCCAGTCCAAGGGCATATGTCGTCCCCACCCGCTCACCTCCGCCCCACTCCGTCCTGGTGCTGCGGCCATCTTGGAAACTAAACACAATGACAATATAAACAATGGGAGAAGGGTGGGGCAGAGAAAGGCCCTTAGGCAATAAGAGTTGTAGCAAGACAGAGTTCTGAGAGGGTGTTCAGGATATGTGGTGCATACATACAAACTGAATGTTGTTGTTTCTCCAAGTTGAGTTGTGACTCTGGGTTCAGAAAGCAGTCTTGAAAAATGAAAAGTCTGGATGGTTTAAGATCTAAGCTTAAGCTATACAACTTTACACAACTAGGGCTACTATATTTTTGAAACCTTTTGAATATTTTTGCCTGCTAGTGGGTAGTGGCGCACCCCCGATTCAACCGATATGCCCATGGAGGTCTCTGTATCTGTTAGTCCTCGTCCCTTTTGTGCCCATTATGGAGAATTGGAGAACCTGATGTCATCAGTATATCACCATAATGGGCTTGGCCCCTTTTGTGCCCATATATGGAGCTGACTGATTTGTTTGCACCTGATGCCATGATGTCACATTGAGGTTGGACAACACACTCCATATTACCAGTAAGACGTCCTGAAGGCTGAAACAACAGAGCTTCTTAATACGGCACAGTTTAATCTGGTGTCCGTGAGTTCAGATGTCTGGAGATCAATCATTCTGTTGAGCTGGTTGAGTGATCATTATGAGGTCAGATCATATGGAATTAATTCTGTCCTGGCCATATATGGAGCGTGTCTTGAGTGTACAGGGTTTGATTGATTGATTGAAATATTTATTAACAGTTTGCAGAATTACAGTATTTCAAGCACAGCTCAATACAAAGACTGTTTTTTTTTTTTTAAGATATTTTTTTGCGGCTTACGCCTTTTATTGGTTTTTTGAAGGGACAGACAGTAGGCTGACAGGAAACGGGAGAGAGATGGGGGGATGACATGCAGTAAAGGCCGTGTCGGGATCGGGAGTCGAACCCGCGGCACACTGCGACTGGATTACCAGTCGGGTGCCCAGACGGTTACGCCACCGCCTGGGTAATACAAAGACTGTTAACTGTGAGTGGACGACCCAATAAAGCAATACACTTGTTTACAAGAGGGTCCACCTTGTTCAATTCTCAAAACATTTAGAGACGTACAAATAGACACTTCTATATAGACAAAGAACAGAACAGGAATTCATCATAAAGGGGGGGGGGGGATTCAGATTTTACGGGGCCAGTTTCGAATTGCAGCCGTCCGTAGGTACCTTTTGAGAGCGATTTTGAAGGAGTCAAGGGATTCGCATGTCTTAATAACTGTTGGTAGGGCGTTCCACATTTTGGTGGCATAGGAGCGAAAATAATTTAGTCTCTTGTTTGTGCCGAATCTGGGTTGCACATTCCCTCCCTCTGGTCTTGTGGGTGTGGACTTCGGTCAGATGCAGTCAGATGCGGTCAGATCAGATCAACATATGGAATGAATTGATTCTGTATTGGGCTTGGCCATATATGGAACGTGTCATGTGACGGACGGATAAAGTATTTGATAGAGAGGGAGACAGTGTAAAGACCTAATAACTGGACGGAGTAATATCCACTTTCTTGGTAGTAGTAAAGACTCAAGCAGCAGCTGCTGAATAAACTTCATCTGATTGATTTGTTCAGCGAGGATAGCACAGCTAGCGGTACCTTTATAGGCCTCTTAGTCTTGTTTGTAACTGTACTTTTTATCTAAATCTTTGTTGGGGCTCGCTGAGATGAAATTAAACATTTGGTGTTATTCGTGAGTCATAGCTATACAAGTCATGAGCAACATGCAACACTAATGGAGATAAATGTGAATAATTTTAAAGCGCATATTAAGTACTCTTGGCTACATGGCGCCTATTTGTTTGATAAAAGTAAAGTAAGATAAACACAGGTAAACAGACTGAAGCTGCAAAACATTGTATGCTGTATAGACAAATCCACGTCTCCATCTAGACGTGGATTGGAATCCACCTAGGCTATATTGTACCCTACTGTAGGTGACCGGACCGGGCCGTGTAACGCTGTTGTCGACAGTCGACTACAGTATATAGATCATTAGAGAAGCAGAACATGCTTTTAAAATCGTACACATCCATCCATAATATAGATTAAACAGGCACCTATAAACGGACAAAAACAATCGCATAAGATGTTGATGACTAAAATGGACTTGCCTAATCACTCTATTAACTGTCATCCATTAACCATGGCGTCCGTAAAATTGTCAAAAACAGCTAAAAAAGATGTACAAGATCAAAATGCATCTGCTCTTCTCACAATTCTCTAAAATGGGGCTTAATTTGTTAAAACAATCAAGCACCTTATAACGCTAGTATGCTACTCACGTTACCTCTCATACAACAATGTTCAGCATAGCACAGAATGGGCACGAGTGTGCACACACACACACACGCATGCACGCGCACACACACACACACACACACACACACACACACACACACACACACACACGCACACACACACACACACAGGCTTCTTAGGAACATTGGCAAGTCCTAATGAGTTTCAACGGGTAATGTGAAGTGCAGCCACGGGGTGAGGCGCCGAACAGCGCTTTAGTCATCCTGAGTGGGACTCAAGACTTCTGGCAAGCGAGCAAAGCTGACACCTCCCTCTCCCTTTGAGTCAGGCACGAGGTGTCTCAGTGCCTCTCCTCAACACAGCCCCAACAAAGGCCCTCTCGTACACGCCAATAAATAAGAGACATCAAATGTGGGCTCTTCGTGCTGAGAGAATGTGTAAATATATCTTCAAATGCGTCCTCGTGTGTTGTTTCCTTTCTCTCTCTCCCTCTCTCTCCATTGCAGGGGAGTTTGGTTTTGTCATGAAGCACTGCTGCTCCGTCGACTGATCAATATGTTGCTGTGTTTTTTGTGTGTGTGTGTGTGTGTTTTCTTCCCCCTTTCAGAAGAGAAGACGCAGCTGGTTCTAAATGTCGACAAACAGCTTGAAGAAGTCAGAGAGTTGGTACGTCTTTGATCAGTAATTTTCTGCTCTTCCCATTTCCTAAATAATTTACACAAGGGTGGGGGAGGAGACGATTGTTTTCAACCGGCGCCAGACGAACGGCACCTGTATTATCCTGGCGGTGACATGATATACACACACACGCGCTTCATATGGCAGAGGGGAGGCTTCCACTTCGCTACTGGCGTGATTACATTTCCTGTAATTTCCTCTTTAGCTGACATCCCGTGACACATTTCATGCCATTATCTTGAGGTGCCGGTGTGCACGTCTCATTTAAAAAAAAGGAGAAAGTCAACTGACAGACAAATTGTTGTCGCAGTTGTCTTATTATGTCACAGTTATTAGTTTCCTAGCAGACATGCCGTTGGAGGCCTGTCTAGCCATACGTCAGATGTACTTTGACTTCACGCTGTACAACAGTGTTCGGGCCCCTGCGTGCATCTTTTACAGTGAAGGGTCCTCAAATTTTGATTGTGTATTTACAGATCCACGGTTTTGCCTGACAACTTTTTTTATCAAAGTTACGTGACACTAGGATCTAGCAGTTATGTGTATTATATTTGTACACAAACATCGGAATAAATTAAAATTAATGCCAATGAAGTACCTCATTTCAAAATGTCAAACATTTTCACAACTGTCAACATGTCTTGCTGTCGAGCATCTTTTATTTTTCCATAGATGCCAACATTTGGCATCATTACAGTGACACTTATTACAATGAATATGGTTACTAAAGTAAGGAAGTTTAAAGTTTTGAGCAGCTGTGAATAAATTATTTTAAAACATATGTACACGTACCACTGTGACTTAACATTGATGCAAAATGTAATTGTGATCGTCCATTTTGAGTCTTCTTTTGTGCTTCCCTGTATAAAGCTGTACTGTTTGTATGTCGCAAACTTAATTTATGTTGCTTGCCGACAATAATTTTATTTCAAGCTTGGGGAGGGGGGAGGGGGGGGGGGGGGGTCGCGAGACATGGCCAAAGCATTTCCGGGGGTCCCGAGCTAAAAAGGCTCAGAACCCCTGGGCTAGAGTGTAATTTCCGCTACGTTTAATTGCCACTGTTGTACGACAAAGTAGAAGACAGGACCTAAGTGGTTAATGCAGTGATTGGTGTGGTGGTGCTGCAGGTGGAGCAGATGGACCTGGAGGTGCGTGAGATCCCTATCCAGAGCAGAGCCATGTACAGCACCCGACTGAAGAGCTACAAGCAGGAGCTGGACAAACTGGAGAAGGACTTTGTAAGTACTGGGGTATTTCCACACGTCTGTGAAGAGACATACACACGCATACAGCGATGCCCAGGCCAGTAGCACCATTTATACTAGGGCGTGCAATCCAACTATAAATTACACAAATCTATCTGTCCTTCTGTCGTATCTGGAGAACCGATCGCCTTCATACTGATGTGTGCACTGGTGAGATGATGCCACAGTGTACACATGCAGTGACTTCACAGCGTGCCGAGTGTGAAGTCTGTCTGATCGGCGGTTCTCCAGACCTGTACGCAGACTGCGCTCTTATGTGTGGCACAATTGCATGTAAAGTCAATGCAAAGGTGACAGTTGCCTGCAAACAACCCAAAATGCACGCTCAGCCACATGCACTCACACGCACGCACGCACACACACACACACACACACACACACGTACACATTGCGGAGTGCGGATCACGACATTCCTGACTTTTGTTTTCATTGTTTAATTCACTGTTTTTGATCACTTTTAACCGTCATAATCCAACCGACGGATTGCTAGAACGTGTACACATGTCCTATCCTAGCGCATTTTCATTGATATCAAACAAGAGAAAAATATTCTGTTTTTTTTCTCCTTCTGCACCATACTCCTTGCTCTTCGCGCATGCGCGTTGTCGTTCACTTCCCTGTTTACGGCTCAGAAAGAATGCCTCTGGGAAATTGAGGCGCAATGCAAAGTCTATGAAAGGCAATGGCGGCGTCCGTGTCTCCCAGTTACCCGCTGCTGCTGCTGTCGGGACAGTGGAATATTTTTGGACACTATTACAAACGATCACACTATTTTAAGGCGGATTTTCATGAAATGGAACGACAATCGCCGGGCGGTTCTTCAATGGTTAGTGAAAAACAACGCCAGTCAAATGGGGATTATGATTAATTAATTGCGCAGTCTAAGTGTTAAATTAAATCATTTATGTATTATGTATTAAATAAATAAAAAATATATAAAAAAAAAAGTAAAAGTTGTGAAAACATCAAGATTGGCTATTTTCACTAGTTTGGGTCCCGGTGCAACATCTAATTTCTCTTTTGGGTCTCGAGCTACTAGTATAACTAATTCTCTCATATTCTGTAGATGGTTTGTGATTCTTGAACCAGTACCCAGTCTTTATTGGCTGTTACTTTCAGATCAAGCCATCTCATTGGCCTTTACCCAATAATGACCCTCTCAGGTCCTTATCCCGAACTCCATTCCTAAACTTAAGCATAATCCTATAACCTAATCCTATAAGCCATAAACCTCATGCCTAAACATAACCATTTGAACAATTTACCAGAATTTAGGTCGGCTTCGCTCAACTGACTGGTCACGCAAATCCGCACGCATTATAGCCATAAGTATGATGTCATGCCATCTCTGGAGGAACAGCTACTTACTAATCTGAACAATATGAAATATTAAACATCAAGCTAAAAGTCTGAAATTATGCACACATGCATACATTATGCACATGGATGGCGATCATTTGTTTATCACAGCCTTATGTATTCACATTTTATCGACTCTTTAATTGAATAACTAGATTAACATTACCGTCAACTGTCAACCTTACCGTCTTGTTGGGATTTTCCAGTTGTGTGTAAGGAGGGGCTAATTGACTAAGCATTTTCTCAGCATGTACAGTATCTCTGTCATTGCTGTCAGGTTAATTGTTTGTTGGCCAATTGCGTACCTCCTGTACAATACTTACCGCTCTTCACAGTCTCCAACACGTGCCCCTGTTTACAGAAATTGTCTCCCAGTCTGGCAGCTTACTTTCACAAGCTTACTCCGAACACTGCCTGCCCCCACCATCTCACACACATGCACGTACGCACGCACACTATCAGACCTAAACTGAAGGTCAGTGGTACGTCTGCTTCAGTTAATTCAGAGTCTGTTTTTTGAAGTTGTGAGCGCCAGTGCCCGCCGAGAGCAGGCCTGTGTGTGTTTGTGTTGACTGTATAGTCAGTGTATACAGAATCTGACCTTGTTTAGTAATTCATAAATAACCATGTCTGGACTTGATCTACAACCTCTATCAAACCTTAATGAGGAAGCCCGGTCTTATGGGCTTTGTCACTTGCTTTGTACTCCAAATTGTTGCCTCGCCGAATTTGCTCAAGGTTTTTAAAATGAATAATCGATATTTGCTCACACTTCCTGAGAAACACATTTTCCAAATACTACTTTTTGATTTGTTTGGGGGGTTTCTTTTCTTCCAATTTCACCTTATTATTTGCAAAGATATCTATTTTTTATACACATCCTTGTCTTATAATGAAATGTCATTATTCATACATTTTATTTTCTGTTGTATAATATGATTACTTTGCTGATAATGGCCCTTAGTAGTATTGCCCCTTTAAAGTTCAGCTAAATTGAAATAACTTAGCCAAAATACTTATTTAGCCTTTTGTATCTGTCTTTGGATTTTTATTGTATTTCTGTTTGAATTAGTAACTTATTTTTCATGGCTGAAATCTGCAAAAACCTTTATGTTGCAAAGTGGTCTCATCCTCCAACCTGGCAACAATAGCACCAGCTTGCTTCAGGAATACCTGTTGACAAAACAACCGAACTGCAAAGCTCACAATGCATTGCATTAGACATATTTGGAAATCATAGCTGTTGGGTGGAATCCTTGCCAAAAAAAAGTTCCCTTTTTTATTATTCTTATATTACAATTTAAAATAGTGAAAATAGATGATTTACTTTACAAGCATTAACAACAACACCTCGCATCACAAGGCGTTGTGAGCTTGTGGATCTGCGAAGGAGCAGGGTATTACTTTACAAAAAAACAGATATTAAATCTATAAAATATGGATATAAGAGGTTACAATGTTCCCCTATAATGACATGCCCAACATTGGTTAAAAGTGTTTCATGTCTAATTGTATCGGCAGTATAGGAATAATGTTTTATTTGATTGTATCCAGATGAGAATAAACCAGGGACTATTTTAGGATGGGCGAGGAATCCAAAGTTACCCTGCATTCCCAAAAAACATGCGGCACAAACAAGTAAACAGGCATTGAAAATCCTGCTCTGACGGCAATATCGGTGACCAGTGATCTGCCGGTACGCTGCAGAGTTGTGTGAACTCGGATCACACGGGATCTGTGCACCGAGCGGGCTCGCTTTCCTCACCGTGGGCATTTAATTGGGCCCACGTTTAATCTCTTCGCTCTCCCCCTCCATCCTTGCCGTGGTTAATTATCAAGCAATTGACACCTGCTGTGCCGGATATTGGTGCTAATTTGCATCGCTTGCATTTCTTTACAGCTTGCGTTATGGCTCGGATTGAGCGGAGCTTCTCACGACAACAGTATGCAGTATAATAGGCTGTATATGTTTTTCATAATCATATGTTTTTTTAGCAGATCTACAAGCTCACAAGGTCAATGGTCAAGTTGAATAAATATTGAGGGTTTAAGTGGTACAACATACAAATGTGTTTCTCCGTCACAACCATAGACTGTAAAAAATATGGACAAAGCGTTCTCCGGGTCTAACATGAACGTAAAATGAAGCCTGTCAGTCTTTGTATACGTTTGGGCCCAGCTGGCCCATTGGCTGGCCCAGACAACGAGGCGGGACTTCCCCCCTTCTTCTCCGTTGGTTTTCATTTTGACTCGAGTGGGAGGGGAATCCCGATCATAGACTGTAACGGTAGCCACGCCCCTCAGAACATACGCGACTTTATGGTCATTTTTTTCATAAATGGGACCATAATTTTCCAAAAAGAATATTATGACATTAGAAATGAGACTTTAAACTAGTGACTGGAAGCAGAATGTATTCATGACCATGTTTATTAAGGTAATACAGTCTAGGTGAAGTTGGGCCCAAATACATGGACCTCTATGGGGCTATGGGTTTTTCTGGGTCCAATGACAGCGCCACAACAGGCCATTATATGAACTTTCAGGCTTCACAAAATATCTGTCTGACTGCCTCCCTGGTCACAACCTCCCGACCGTTGTTTTAGTTAGTTTTCTTGTGTTTGTTCACTCACTGTGTTTTGTTATGGCATTGATGATAGTGCTACAAAGAGAGAATCAACCAGGTGCTCGATGGAGGTGCAATAAAAGTTTAAAAGTAAAGTAGCTTCAAAGATCAGTGGGACTGGAATACTAGAGAAAGCAGATCGCTGCCTTTTCTTTACTGATGATAGTGCTGTTGAGAATTGCGGGTCCCTGCTTCATCTCTCTCCCAGCTAAGGAGTCAGTGGCCTTAAAAGACCGCTGCTCTAAAGCTTATGAACAATACAATAGATTAATGTACAAAGCTGTTTGTACTTTTTAGAACTTTAACTATGATACTATATAATTCCTTGGCGTTACAGGCTTTAGCAAATAGAAAATCGGTTAGAGTTGAACCAAGCAACATTTTCAACAAATGAAGGACAAATGAAGAAGAAAACCCCCCAAAACATTTGCTTTATTGTCACACAGTTGCGACACGATGCTGCTCTCTTATTTTCATAGAATCATTTCCACATTTCAGTATTTGTGCTTTGCATCACTACGCTAACCTGACGCTGCCAGATGGGGGCGGTATTGGGTAACCATGTTCCCTGTGTAGCAAGCTTTTTGGATCTGGCAGCGTCAGGTTATCACTACCCATCATGATCCCCAAATTATCCTCTGGTAAATGTGATGCAAGTGTTCCCAAAGCTCCGAATTCAGTCGCCCCTCAGATGTGCCAAATGCTTTAGCCGAAGCCCAGGCCATGTTGTAACTTCCTCCGGGCCCCAAGAGCGCACGGCATTGGGCTCTGAAGGCCTCTACTAGGAGGGTAAAAAAAAGGCCATCTCCTCTCCTTTTCATGTAAAAAGCTGTGGTCTTTGTTGTGCTTTCCCAGGATATCAAGGCCCTGTCAACCCGCACCACAACCCCATTTCCGCCACTCCATCCCCTACCAGACTCCTGGGGGGGTGCCCCCCCGTTCCCCTACCCGACTGCTCTCTCATCCTCTTGCTCACCCACGGTTTGAAGTCTTCCTGCCACCAGTGTGCCATATTGAGACCCTGTTTTTGTCCGTCCGTCCCCCCCTTCCAGAAGGGGGCCTGAGTCAACATCGTTAACCCTGCCATTTTATACGGGGTAATGTGTCAAAAATAACAAACAGTTATCAGAGATGTTATTGTGTGTGTGCATGCGTGCATTCTCTCTCGCTTTCTCTACACACACATATGACCATCTGGTTGACAGCTTAATTTTGATAATAGAGGGCGAGCTTCAACTGAAAATCCTAAACTGTGTGTGTGGGGGGGAGGGGGGGGGGACATGGAGATAACCCCAGTTTGATGGAGGCGTTGTGTTTAAGTTGCGGGAAGCAGAACGGTATGCCTTTTAGCGATGACTTTGATCAGGCAGTAGAGAGGCCTAATGGAGGATTAATTTAATGAAATCTATTGGCTAAACAGAACCTCCATCTTCAAAGGGCCGAGTTTTGGTCTGCCCTGATGGGGGTGCACGCACATCACCCTATGCTATCTCAGGATGCACGCCGATATGCTGAGTATGACTTCATCTCTAAGATTGTTCAAATGGAGGGTTCATTTTATACTCTCAGTCAGGGTTAACTTGATGCTCAAACAGAACCTTGCTGTGTAGGGCAGTGGTTTCCAACCCTTTTCTGGATCAGGGCCCACTTATATAAAATCCTGAAGGCCCACCCATCACCTGAAATGCTGCCGTGGTAAGTGGTCAGATGGGTGTGCTGGCCGCATGCATTTTCAGAGCATCACATAATGAAAACTTTTAAAGAAAAAATAACATGGCATGTATTATTATTATTTTTTTAGTAATGAGTACTTTTTCCACCATGACATGTCCAAAGTAGGTCGTTTCACTGTCGTCTTAATGACACCATTCAGCATTAGGTCCATCTACTACTGCATGTTTGGAACATCAAAGCCTAGACTTACTTGTCCTTTGCAAATATTTCTTCTAGTCTATTTCATTTCTGTAGATGTGTTGGTTCGGGCGCCTGAGGGGAAAGGAACTGGTTGGAATAACGTGTTCCTTCCACGCACTACGTCCAACCAGGGAAACTCCCCCCTGTCAGGTGTAAAGGAGCAACTTGGACACTCAGGCATGAAGGAAGCATGAGTTCATGTCCGTTTCTCTCCCCAGGTTGGCGTAGGGTGTGTAGAGCCCAGGATCACATTAGATAATTGACACATGGGTGAAAAATGGGTTACAAAATCGTGAAAAAAGATAGCATAGCTGTACTGTATTTTTGTGAGGGGCACCAGCCCCTCCAACGCTTGGCTTTTCATTGTGACGTCATGTGGCAGCCAAGTCTATGGACTTTTTAATGTTTGCTTTAAGCATGCCTCATCCGTGATGTTGTGTGGCAGCCAAGTCTATGAACTTTGTGTGTGCCCCCAAGTGCCCTTCACTTGTACAATTAGTTCAACTAAGTTCCATTGTGGTGTCAAAATGAGAAGTTATGCTCAACGTTCAGCACTCTCCGTAAGGAACTTCCTAGATGAACACACATCTGAACTGCACTCTCTGTAAGGAACTTCCTTGATGAACACACATCTGAACTGCACTCTCTGTAAGGAACTTCCTAGATGAACACACATCTGAACTGCACTCTCTGTAAGGAACTTCCTAGATGAACACACATCTGAACTGCACTCTCCGTAAGGAACTTCCTAGATGAACACACATCTGAACTGCACTCTCTGTAAGGAACTTCCTAGATTTTCACACATCTAAACTGTATCTTCGTATTTTTAACTTACTGCAGTTGCAACAGCAGAAATCAGTCCATCTTAAATTAACCAAGTTATACACAGAACAAAATAACAAATCTAATGTGCATTATTTATTAGATTTTCTGCAAATATTTCTATCTGCAGAATTCAATTATTAGTCAACAAAGGGTTTTGAAATTAAATTCACAGGTTGCTGTTGCTTCTAAATACCCTCCAAAGAGCCGCTGTTCCTCTTCTCTGCAGCAGATGGCGACATTGCTCCAGGAATTCAGGCCTAGTCAGGCATATGACAAAGGCAATATGGTGCCCATTTACCAATTAGAGTGCTTTCTTTCAGTTCTATGGGTGAATTTGCTATGATAAGTCTCTACCTATTGCTATACCTGACCTTAGCCTGTGTGCTTTGGCATAGAGCTCATGAACAATTAATTGACAAAGAACTGGTGTTGTGAAGAAGGCTCCCATGGAATTGTATGCCCTCACATACCCCTGAGTGTGATGCTAAACACAAATAAAAAGGAAAGAAAAGGTTGTGAATATAAAGGTGACATTTCTTCTCTGTCTGTGGTAGTTGTCAGTTCCTAAGCCCTCTCCCATCCAATCATTCAGGTTATTTCTAATTCAACTGTTAAGTGTCACATTAGTTTTTCGCATATTTAAGGCCTCAGACATTTTCAATCAACACACAGCTTCCAAGTTCAAATGTTAGATGTTTATTCATTAAGGATCCTTGACTCTGTTAATTGCCGTTTAGTGTTTATTCAATATCAAGCTTAAACGACTTTCATTGCTGGTGAGAATAGATCACATTCTTCTGTCTGTAAGTGCAAATTGGTGCCAGTGCTGGTCAAGGCAGTCCTGTTGAGGCTGTGACGGTCGTTGCACAACTTATTTGAATTTGGACACATTCATTTCCTCGTTTTGAATGGATAGGAAGTATGGACAGGTTTTATAGATCCGTGTGACAAACGGTTGTTGACGATTTCTTCAGGGACCATGATATCATTGAATCCTGAGTGTTCTTGAATTGCATATCATTATCCATATTTGTCCTCTGATATTAAATTACTAGGCCAACCGTCATAGGAACGGTTGCCCCCGTAACCTCAAGTATTTCCTCCTCTATTCAAATAAGTCTATTAGAGCATTGTTGGGGATTGCAGTCACGGTCAAGTAGAATCTCTGGCCTGCTTTTTACTTTCATAAAACCTTTAGACTGAAAGCCTCCCCGATGTCTACCCAGAGAGATAATTAATGCATTTCCAAAGCGTTTACAGAGTCAACCAGCCTTGAAATATTGAACAGTTTATTCACCAGATACACTGAGGTGAATGGAATGGAACACCTTTCCGGCACCGATCCCATAGTTGTTTTCTTTCCACCCGTTTGACTCAATTTAACTGTCTAATAAGTGGTCACCAATGACCTTCAAGAAAAAAAACAAATTGTTAGGGCAAATATTGAGTGCCATATTTCTCCCATGACAATATTGGTTTTAATTCAAATGTGGAATGTAGATGACTTTATGTTTCTATTAAATCTGTTGAGTTCTTGCACTTTGTAAGTCGCTCTGCATAAGAGCGTCTGCTAAATGCCTACATTGTATCCTTCTGCAGAAATTTTAAATTTCTCTCTCTTTTGTTTTTGTTTTCTGTTTAGAGTTTTAACGGGTTGAATTGACTAGGATTGGAGTTGAGGCATGACACTTGACTTTGCTGCGCATAGCCCTGGCTCCATCGCTTGGTACGCATAAAGAATCCTGTCAATGTGAAGTTAGCCATAAGCAACAGCATCCTTTTTTCTGGTTCCAAACCCAGGAGCTATTGGTTTGACTCTGAATCTGAGGGTCATCCACATTCGGTTCATCACCATCAATGAATTAACATTTTTTCCTGGCTTCTTGAGATCCTATACCTAGAATATAAAGACTTGCTGTATTTCCCCCCCCATTGTGAAGCCTCTGGTTGAGGTCAGAGTTCGCTGTGTGTTATAGGTTTTATCAAAAGTAATGTATGATGGTGAACTGACAAACAAAAGAAAGCATGATAATGTCTTCTTATACATTTGGAGAAGAATGAACTAATGAAGTGTATATACAGTATGTTATGTTTCTTGCCCTGGTCTGCTGTAATTATATCTTATTTTGTAAAGTACTTCATATATATTATTATTTTTCTTCATACAAATGAAGTTAATTATTATAAATAAATAGAGGCTCCTCTTAAAATAAATCTACTTCAGATTCAATAGCAAGTAGTGTTCATGGACAAGTCATGGTCATGAAGACGATCCAGTTGTAGCAATTAGTGGTGAACTCATCTTGATCCAGTAGGCTGAGCTAGCAGCCTCAGTAGTCTGTAAATGCAAAGTGGCTTGGCAGAAAGTTTATTCTTTATAGACTCATCATCATAAATGCCTCATCGTAAATACCTTATTTTAAGAGGCAAATGCCGATCATTACTTTCAGATTTATGTTTGAATGGGGGGGGGGGGGGGGGTATAGCTACTTGTAGGAGTTCTAGATGTGTGTCATTGTAATCCATCTTTGGCCCCACATCCTCAATTGCGGTGACTCCTACATGCAGGCGGCATGACAGGCGAACATTAGTTGGATGTTAGACACTTTAAATCGCCTTAGATTGGCTCAACCCTTCTTGTTCTTACTAAATACTCTTGTGCTGGCAAACCATTGAGGAGCAAACGCAGATTACTTCCGTTTTATGGCATGTCGCCTAACAATGGCACCAAAGTCTAATCACGCACGACCGATTATAAAAGACCCATTGGATTGATGGGGGATATTCTGTTTTCCAAGTGCAGATTTAAGATGTAAACAAATCAATCTTTTTCGCTGCTTATGAATTCTGCCTTTCATTCGAAAGCTGTTGTGTGCAGCAACTTTTCCCTGGGCTCTTTATGGATTTAGGTGGCGTTTGTGGCTTGTCGTTGTCCTTTGAGTGGACATGAAGGCAGGAGTCATTACCGATTGAGCGTGTGTGTGTGTGTGTGTGTGTGTGTGTGTGTGTGTGTGTGTGTGTGTGTGTGTGTGTGTTGTGAAGCCATTCTTTCCCATGGATGGTAGTGTGATGGCCAAGGCCTGGGTGAAGGACTGTGTGACAAGAAGGTTGTTGGTCTCCTTCCTAATTGGTGGTGTGACTCATTATTCACAATGTCACACATAAAACAGCATGATTATGTGTGGAATATGTTTGATTGATTTGAATATTGATTGCATGCTTTATTTGTAGTTTTCAGAAAAAGAGCACAGGGAAAGTACAGTCGAATACAAGATCTGCTAAGAGGATTTAAACCCAAGAAAGCCTATGGCTTGTTTCCATTGGGGTCCTTTTGTACTCAACTCATCGGAAAAGTCAAAGTCAAAAGTGATAGATTCTGGTGGTTGTGGGGTACATTTCCTGGTGTGAAATCAATCCAGTTGTCCCTAGAGCTACGGAAATTTGAATTCACTTGCATTATTGTTGAAGTCAAAACTTTACTCCGATTGAGGATATTTGTCGCTGTTGTTTGGCAGTCGCGTACACAGCATGACAATAAACGATACCTTGATCAGCAATGTACTGTATCACAGACACTCAGTATTTTGGTAGTAGCTGTATTCCAAGGAACATGGTGTGTTCACTGTTCAGATACATTCTCAAAGATAAAAACCATTTATTCATTTATTTTGACTGTTTCCTCACTTTCCTGTATATGTACCGGATATTAAAGTGGAGTGAGTGTATATTTCTTCTAAATAAATCAGTGTATTGTTATATTTTATTGTTTAGTAATCGTAACTTTTTTCAGATCACTTGCCTCGCTGTCAGCCCTCGTGATTTACGCGGTCATCTGTGTTCTGCGGCTCGTCGCCGCCAGTCAGCGCTCTGAAAACACGGAACCTGTTATTCGTAAACAGCACCCCGCCCTTCTGCCTCCACTTCTTTATGTTAACACCTGTCTGTGTGGCTCGGCTGATGCACATAATGCCCGGAGCGCAAGTTCTGTTTGTCAGTGTGCAAATTCGGCCCTTATCCGTGCGCACCATCATTTCCTCTCTCGCTTATCTAACCCCACACACACACTACACCACCACCATCACCACCACCAACCAAAAGTCACTGCACTTCCCCACACACACACACACACCAACACTGTGACAGCGATCAGTATAGCTTTCAGACGCTTGTCTGGCTGCCTCTGCCATGAAGTGAAGGCCCTCCCAGGTCCCCTCTTCTGTCCTCGGGGCCCATGTGATTGAGTGACTGGAGTGAGCGGGGGCCAAAAGATAATAAGGGAGGAAATATAAAGACATGGGCCGATGATATGATAACTCCCCCATCCCTCCCCATCTAGTCTCTACACCTCCCCCTCCACCCCCTTCACTTTCTGTTCTTCTCTCTGTCCTACCCCCGTTTCTTCCTTTTTTCCCTTTCCTGACGAGCACCGAGGCTGTCCCACACGCCGGTGTAAACCAGAAGTGACATGTGACACCCAGTCCCCAGTGATGTGCTGACAAGCGGGTACTAGAATAGGTGACACTGTGTATTTCTCTTTTTTTCTCTTTTCTTTTATTTTTTTCTTTTTCTTTGCCAGACTGGCTTAAGTATTTGGTGTGTGTGTAAGGGGAGGGGGTGTCGGATTCATGAAGTATTTATGAAATATATTATGAATCATCTGGTAGTAAGCCTGTGTTTTTGAAGGAGGGTAACAAATGAGCCTTAGAAAGCGGTGGAAAGGGGCCATGGCAGTTGAGAAGCAAATATTGAGGAAGAGGAACTCCTGACACTGTGTCTCTCTCCGGCGCTCGCCGTTGGTTTTCTCCTCCCCTGTTAAAGGCAATGTGTTTACCCAGGGATGAAATCCTTGAGAAGGCAACAAAGTCACCCCACCACTACCAGTGCCACTGCCGCCACCCCATGAAACTGCATTTTCTCCTCTCATCCCTAAGTGCTTCTAATGAGGGAGCGTGCCAGAGAGAAAGGGAGCGGCACTTTTGGTCTCGGTGACCAATGATTTTTGCCTTTTTTTTCTATGGCGTTTTTGAAGCCTGCGGTGGAATCTGACTGTGGCCTTGATCAGAATTGCACTGTGTAAAGGATGAATTAAGGACTTGTTCATTTATCCCAGAGGTTGGGCGCCATTATAGCGTCCTGCAGTGAGACTAAACACTTTTGTTTCTCTTCCGCCTGCTGCCATGCTGCACTCGTTTGTTCTGTGTCGTCAAAGTTTTCTGTGGTCTTACATGCCTTTGTAGGTTTTTACCCTTTTATATAATCTGCCGTTTAAATGACTCAAACAGCAAATTCTCAATAGTTTTTATTTATTTTTACATTTCATATTGTATTTTACAGTATGTGAACGTAGTATTTGAAAAATCTTGTGACTGAACATTGGTCAATTTTAAAATGAGTAAATTGCTATAGGATATCAAATTTCCAAGTCATTCTGTTAAATAATTATGTTAATTGTAGATGTTATGTTCTATCCTTTGTTTTTGTTTGCAAACCCAATTTATACTTTTAGATTAAATAATGTAATCAATTAGTCAACAAACTCTTATGGCTATTGGTCGACTAAGAACACGCTGTAATAATGCATCTGAACTGCTGTACTTAGGCTAATTGAGCCATATTGGACTCAGCTCAGTCTGAGGAAGAATGAGCTCAAAGCATACTGTAGCCTCAAATGAAAGCTACAGGTACACAAAGGCCACTCCCTCCCAGGTATTCATGTTTCTTTTTCTGTAAATTCCTTAGGTGGCACTCTCCTTGTGTTCTATACAGAATTCCACTGCCTCCTCATTCTTGGGGAGACTGTCCACATGTTGGTACAAGCTACAAGCTTATTACAGCTTGTAGATTTTATATGTGCGACCAAGTATAACGGCCAAGCTACGAGAAAAGCCTGGTGTAGCTTGGCCGTAACTCGAGAATCGATGTAGGCCACAGGTCAGCATGAGTTCCCCTTTTATAACCTGCCCATTGACTGTTTCATGACAAATTCCAGCACTAACCTATCCACTCCCAGTGAGTTAGTAAGTGTGTGTGTGTGTGTGTGTGTGTGTGTGTGTGTGTGTGTGTGTGTGTGTGTGTGTGTGTGTGTGTTACATCTTGGAAGGGGACTCTGTAAAATAACGGGGGCCCCTGTACCGGCCCTCATCAGCATCTGAATGTGTCCCCGCGAGTGAAATAAGAAAGTATACATAAATATATAGCGGTAATGATCTGGCTAAGCCCCTATGCATGCTGCATGTATTCTCATGCTAATGAGGGAGCCATTCAGTGACAAACAATGGTCACGTTACCAGAAAAACGCAAAAGGGAGTGAGGAAGATGGCCTTTTCTCCGCATTTCCATAGACGGATGGACTTGCACGCACGCACACGTACACAAGTTCCCCAGCCTCATCTCCTCTTTCTCCCTCTCTCTTTTGTGTCTAGGTGTTTTACTTGTACTTTACACACATGCACGCACGCGCAACGCCTGCTCGCGCGCACACACACACAAACTTCATTTTTAGATAATGCACCAAGAATAGATATCAAACAGCAATGAATCATGAATGGAGGTCAGGAGTGAACATTCTTCCAAAGCAAGGGAAAGGGTTAAAAGTGTTTCTCTTCTTTAACAAAAAAGGAGAGGAATGGAAAGACTGATGGAAGAGTGTGTGTGTGTGTGTGTGTGTGTGTGTGTGTGTGTGTGTGTGTGTGTGTGTGTGTGTGTGTGTGTGTGTGTGTGTGTGTGTGTGTGTGTGTGTGTGTGTGTGTGTGTGTGTGTGTGTGTGTGTGGGGGGGGGGGGGGGGGGAGGTGTTCTTCTCAGCGGTGGGTTCAGTGAACCATATGTAGGTAGCCACAGGCTAATGGGCCGATTGGTCCCTGGTTCTCCAGGTATCCCACACTGCCCACCCCCCTGCGCCCAACTCCCTTCCTTCCTTCTCGCCACTCTCCCAAACACCCACCATCCATTCACCCCTCCCTCCTTAACTCCGAAAATCCCTCCTCCACTTCCCTCTAATCTCACCTTTTTCTCTGGCGCTGACCCGGGGAGGCCCACTTTATTCCCCACTGCACGCCAGAAGCCAGCGTTGTGATCGGAGCCCAGGCCCCTGCGCTGGTTCACATCCCCCCCCCCTCCCCTCTCTCTCTCTCTCTCTCTCTCGCTCATCTCCTCGCCCAGCCTGCCTGCCTCCCCGACGGCTCTGCTCTATTGATTTACTCCTCCAACCACCACTGTCTCTGTGTTTGCTCCACCGGCGCCCGGGCCCCTCGTCTCTATACCTCTCCCTCTATCTCTCTATCTCTTTTGCTCTCTTCCCCTTCCCTCTCTCTGTCTATCTTTTCCTCTTTCTTCCTCTCCAATGCTCTCCTTCACACTGAAGGGGTGGGGGGGTGAAAAAGAAAAGAAGCGAGAGTCAGAGAGGAGGAGAGATGGAAGGGTGCTGGTGGAGGAGGGGAGGGAGGAAGGAAGGAAGGGGGGAATTGAGGCCTTTGATTTTTCATTAGAAGCGGCTCCATATTTTAATATTGGGTTTAATCGGGCCCTCATGCCTTAAAGAAATAACCATTGAGTGACGATCCCCCGGCCTTCAGAAAGAATATGGCGCTTCTTCAATCAAAGCCCTCCTCGAATTTGCTCTTTTGTGTGGAGTTCAGTTACCCCCCCCCCCCACACACACACACACACACACTACACGCACCTCTTCTCTCCCCTTGTCTCCTCGCCCTCTTGCTTTGCGGGGTACAGTCGTTAAGGCTTATTGACTGATCTCGCCTCTACTTAACAATAGAAATGACTTTGACAGGGAAATACACCGCCCATATCACACAGGCAGGAGCATGAAAGCCCCCGTATCAGAACAGGGTAACGCCATCGCCAGAGGACAGCGAAGCCCCCCCCTCCCACACACACACACACACACACCCGAGATAAGAATCCAAGTCTGTTTACTCACCACCGCATATTGCTACGTGTTTTTAAAAACACAGCAACAATACCATATGGCGCGTACCGTACAAATAATATTTTTTTTCCCCTATTTTTAAAAGTACTGAAATTGAGCGGTTCACAGGGATTAACAGGCCGTTTCATGGCCAACAGGTTTTTATATATTCTAGTGGCAAACCTTAGTTTACAAAAAACCGCAATAAATGACTAAATAATAATCACCATAAGATCCTTTTGAAAGCGTGGCGTTGGTGCATGTTGTCAGCCACAGTCTCTTCACCTCGCACCTGTTTAGATGTTCCATGGGCTTATTTATCACCTAGCAGCAGCTGATCATTTGCCTTCATTTGTGTGCGCGTGTGTTTTCCTTTTTGTTTTGCTTTTTCCAACAATGGCTTTGCCGAGACTCTTCCGTTTGGTTCCAGTGGAAGTAGGGAAGCACAATGACACCGTGCGTTGCACGGGAAGCCACCGAATGCACCAACCTGTGAGCTAATGAGAGGGCCCCCATGCTGTTATCTGAGGCTCTGGCTCCTCTAGCATCACTGTGCTTCCAACGCACGCACACGCACGCGCACACACACACACACACACACACACACACACACACACACACACACACACACACACACACACACACACACACACACACACACACACACACACACACACACACACACACACACACACACACACACACGCGTGCACGCACGCGCGCACACACCCTCTCTATAGGAGATTTTACTGGGATGTAGCGGCTTGCGGGACCCTCCACCCAACACACAAGTAGCCTTTATCCGCGTGCGTGCATGCGCGCACACACACTCACAGAAACACACCCAGTCTCAGAGGAGTGTAGGATTTGATGGCACCAGAGAGACCATGACAAAACAAAGGCAAACACATGACACCCTCCTGCGACAATCCCAGCCACAGCCGCCCGCCTTCATCTGATAATATATCAAACGCACACGAAAAAGAATGGAGCACTTACTTAATTGATCCACCTCCCTCAATTTGTTTGTGTTAAAAGACAGGATAAAGTGCAAAACACAAAGTGTGTGTGTGTGTGTGTGTGCGTGCAATTCTGTCCTTTGTGTTTGTTGACAGGATGTGTGTGCGTGCACATGCGTGTGCGTGTGTTAACCCCCTGCCAGGCAGAGATGCATTATTGAAGACGCTGTTGTGATACTTGTGCCTGCTTAAAGGTCTCGGCTTCCTTTTAACGCCACGCAGCACCAGGCCACCTCTTGCCCCCTCTTCTGGAAGGAGGGTGGGGGTTCCACGGGCATCAGGCCCTGTGTCAGCTGAGAAAATATGACACTGGTGTAGTGATGTAGACCACCTTTGTAGAGTTGTGTGTGTGTGGTGGATACTGGATTGTTCCATTCCATCCATTGTCTTTATTGCAATTGCAATATCCTTGCTGATTTTAAAGAATGTTTAATAGTGCTTTGTTATTTTGAAAACAACTTTGATTCTTTGATTTTATGGCTAGTCTTTATTTTGTGTTCATAGTACCTCATGAGGCGTCTGTTTCTGTATGGTTATTTGTATTTCACATGGGAAATAACCCATCTACAGGCTCACAATGCGTCGCAGGGTGGTGCGTTGGGAGTTTGAAGGATTGGCTACTTTTGGTGTGTGACACGATGTCCAGCCAAGTAGCCTATAAATTACGCGAAACTGGTCCACATCCTACTAACACCTCTGCTCCAGTGGCGTGCGGAGCCCATTGGCAGCCAAATGACAGGTTAAATGCCAGTTTGAGGCCACAGAGGGGAGCCGGACAAAAGTGTCATTAAGTAAAAAAAAATCTAAGTGACCCTCCCCACTCTCCCATTGGTGAGAAAGGCCTGCCATGAAACGCACTATTTGGAAGTTGAATGGTTAATTACTGTTCACGTGACGCTACCAGCCAAGCACGCCGGTGGAGTTGGAAAAGAGTAGGAAAGAGAAGGTGTGTGGAGGAACTTCAGGGCTCCTCATTACACCCTGCCCCCGGGTATTTCTACGCCTTTTATTTCCCGTCTAATGAACTGTTTACATTCTTCAGCTTTCCAGGAAACCACAATTATTTGTGCCTGTCCTTGTGTCGCTCAATGCAGTGGGCAATAGAAAAAAAGAAAAGCAAGGGGAGTTTGGGGGGGTGTTGGGCGTTGGAGGGCATAGGGAACATATTTATAATGAATATCAGTTCATTTGGTTTTAATTATTCTAATGGTTTGTTTTTTTAACAGAGGCAACTTTCTCCTACATTAGCAAATGGTGATTGTTACATGTTGAAAACAATCATGCACAGTGCGTTGCAATTACTGATAAATGTCCTTATTCTGCAAACAGATGTTTAGATTTATTTTTTGCCCCCTGGAATTGTATGGAGTGCTGTTCAAAGATATATCTAAGACATTTGTTTATACATTAGATACCCATATGTGCCCATATACTCTAGCCAGAAGAAAGAGGAGACTCGTATATTTTGTCATAATTATATAAATATAATTTGCTGCTCAGAGAATAATGCCCACATCATTAGCATATCTAATATGAATCGGTATGCATGCATATGTAATTACATTTTGATGGGCTGAAGATGAGCCTTTATTTATTTTTTTCATCTGAGGCGGTCCATGTCAACTGAAGTAAAACGTGTGTTTTTGACAGGACCCTAGCACCTCCATCCCAACATTTGACGCAACATGGAGAGTTTTAAAGGCGGGCCGCTTTGCATAAAGTTAAGAAGGATCTTTGTACTTTTCCTTTTTTTCTTTTGCTTCCGGGCATAGAAGCAAATTATCACCTGAGATAAAAAAAAATAACTAAACAAGTGACAAATGACAGACCTTTCAAAGGGATTTTTAATAAAAGACTATCTCTCTTTCTTTTCTGAAGTAATAAGGAACCTTCTTAGTATTTAGTACTTTTATTTTATTTCTTTCCTTTTTTTTTAACACATTTAGATTGGCTGGTTTCATGTCATTTTAGATGTGTTAATCCCTGACTTCCATTTCCATGAGATGCTTGTCACTGTCTTACCTCTATCAAATCTCTGTTTTTTTTAAATTTTTACTATGAGTTCATGTGCCAGGTACTACCGTGGATCAGGCCTGCCCTAATGGCCCATATATCATACTCGTCACCTCCACAAGCCAATGTTGTTTCCAGGAATCCAGGGAGAAGAGACTGCCACACGAGGGAGTTTTGCCTTTATGCATAACACGGCAACTCGTAATCAAAGTCTATCAATGGGTGAAGCCGTCAAAATCGTGCAGCTGCTCTAGTCTGACATCAAATGCAGAGAAGGGGAATAATCACTCCCAGGAACAGAATCCTGTTGTTTGTCTGGAGGGGGAATCCTAAACCTCCAGCATCTATAGGTGCTGGGGAAGTAACGGAGCGAGCTACTCTTTTGTTTCTGTGGCACTTCCCACATTCTTTCTACTCTCTGTTGTTATTTGGCGCCACGCTCATTGCGAAAGCGCTTCATGCTGCTTTGTGTGTAACAAACAGCCATTTAGAAATACACAAAAAAAGACAAGGAAAAGAACACCCTGCATATGGTTAGAAGGCGACGTTCAGCCTTTTGCACTCAAATCAGTGCTTCTCTCGGGCGCCGTCGTCTCAATTACCGGTGAAAAGCGTCTTTCCCCTAAGTTACACTGCAGCTCTTTAAGATGAAACTCAACTTAAATGGAATATGTGGGAGTCTTCCCAGCAACAAAAAGAAGTGTGTGTGTGTGTGTGTGTGTGTGTGTGTGTGTGTGTGTGACTGTGTGTGTGTGTGTGCGAGCGCTACTTGCAGATTGTTTGTTTTCTCCTCTGGCCTTACACAAGCCTAAAGCCTTTGTACTTAATTGTTGTCTTTGCACTCCATTTACGTGGCCATTTACCCTGTTTGTTGACTACATGGTTTCCCAAACAGTGGGTCATTTTTTGTGTCGCGAGTCAGTTAAAGTAACTGACCCTTATATTATTATTATTTTAGTTTTTTTGCATTTCATTTGTGTTCATTATTTCAAAAGATTTTCAGTATTCTTTAAAAAAAGCTTGTAGATCGGCTTTTTTCACTATAAAAAATGTGCACAATAAGTGGTGAATTTCTAAAAAGGTTTGGTAACCAATGCACCGTTTACTCTGATCTTGCCCTTTATAAGTCACTCTGGATAAGTCTGTCTGCTGACTGCCTGGTCCTAAATGATAATGCACCTCTCTAATTTCTGAAAATATACCACCAAATTGCCATGAGTGGAATTTGATTTAGAGCTGGGCAATATCAATATTGTATCAATATTGTGATATGAGACTGTCTATAGTCTCATATCACGATATCATATCAATTGTGATTTGGGATATCGTAAACATCATGGTACAGCATAAGTGTTGTATTTTCCTGGTTTGAGTCACTTATGCCCAATTTTATACTTTTCATTATTTTTCGAAATACAGAAAATAGCCGATCTATAAGCTGTAAATGTAAAAGAAAAATTATCGTACATATTATCGTGAATATTGAGGTATGTGATATAAATAATGTGACATTTGAGATATTATCCACATTGACCAGCCCTAATATGAATTACTGCCTGTAGTGGAAATAACAAACCCCAAATAAATAAACAAAATCGATTTAGGAGTGGCTCAGAAAAGCTGACTACTGTAAAAGAGACTTTATTGCTGCAGTTATCAGTTATCAGTCATGACTGGGGAAAGACAACCAAAACAAACAGGACAAGGTATCTATGACACTCTTTGGCCCCGCCAAAGGAGTAGATGTCCATCTACTCCTCTGTAGGGGTTTGCACCACCTCACACTAAGTTCAAACTTAGCCTAGTTATAGCTTAAATGGCTTTTAGTAATGCACAAGTCTTGACTTAAAAGCCATTTAAATAGGCTAAGTTTGAATTTAGTGTGAGGTGGTGTAACTGGCTCCTGAACAAGAAATCACAACGGTTTCTTCAACTGTGCTGTGATGTTTCTTTTTCATTGCCTAGAAAGCTTTTTTTTTTTTTTTTTTACGTAACCTGTCGTTCCTTGGCTGGGACCATTAACCAATTAAACCCTGATCATTTTTATTTTGTTGAACGACCGTCACTAAACAACTGTTTTACAAAAAGTCCTGATCTACAATCTCAGAATGTATCGTGTGGCGGCACGTTGTGAACGTATAGATCTGTGATTTTCACTATTTTGAAAATATATATATTATATTTAAATGTGAATTTTTTTTAACATTTTCCCACTATAGGTCAGGTTTAATGCGGTTAATATTTGTGTTCCTTTCGTTCAAGGGCAAAAAAATAAAATAAAAATAATCCAATTCACATAATTAAAAACGCACAGACGGTGATGAGAACGGCACATTGACCATTAGATATATAGATCATTAAGACATTGTTGTTGAGTGACTGCTCTATCCCCGCCACACACACACACACACACACACACACACACACACACACACAATGGCAGGTCGGTTGGACAGTCCATGTCCTGTGTGGCTGAGGACCGTCTTGCCGACTGTGTTGTCTAGGTTGCTCGCCTTTATCTACTTGGTTTTCATGACCCGGGTCAATTTAGACCCTCCGTCTAGTCGGTAATTACTCCGGAGAGCTGTGGCCCTTAACCATCACAATAACAGACAGACGAATCACATCAGCCCAGACTTTTCCACTCACAGCTTCGGATTATCAGGAGAAACGAATGGGAGAGGAAGAAAAAAACAAACCAGAAGCGATTGGTTCCAAGAAGTTATTTCAATCAAGGAATTTGATGAGCGGCATTCTCGAGGTCATTTTTGGGGTATTTTTCAATTTTGCCGTTAGCTTTTTCTTGCTCGCGGAAAGTGGCATCAAAGTGCCTTTTTGTTTAATTTAAAACCGCTTCTGCCAACTTTCACTACTACTGATGAGGATGCTACATATGAGAGAAAACAATATCCAACCCCCCATACATAGAAATACAAATCTGTGATTCTACACTAATTCCGTCTTCCCATTCTTGTATTTACCTAGAATCGAAGTAGTGTGTAAAATCCAGACAATGGAGGGAATTCACATCGAGAAACAATGATATTTTCATTCCTGTGCTGGGCGTTCGTCTTTGATTTGGGCCCACCTCCCGCAGCCCACCTTGAAACCCTGTCAAGGCGGTGAGAAAGTGAATACGGCTTAGTAAACACTTTCTCTGTCTGCCGCTGGTGTGTATTTAGTTTAGAGGGCATGCCAAGAGGCTGTTTTCGCTTGGGTCGGGTGTCTGTAAACAAGTGGTACAACGACGGCAGCCCACTCCTTCAGAATCGGAGGTGGCACACTCTGAAGTGTTCGTGAAACGCGTGTATGTGTGTTTGTCTTATTTGTGTGTGTGTGTGTGCGTGTGGCACGGTGTGCGCGTGTGTTTGGACATGGCATTCCCTCTTCCTTTCTCAGCCTATCTGGTGGGGGGAGAGACACACAGAGAGAGAGAGGCAGCCCCCCAAATCTGATGGGCCGCCAATGGGTGATGAATTATTCCCTGTCTGAGTCTCAGCATCGGTGTTATCACAGAGCCTGCCACTGCAAGCAGCCGGTGACAGCGGTGACAGCCCCCAGAAAAGATTTAGCACTGACAAGTGATACTTTCCCCATAATACATCTGCCTGGCCCGTGTCCCCTCTGTCCCCCCCACACGCTCTCCACGCACAGCACAGCGCAACGCAAGTTTTTATTTATTTATTTATCATACCTCAACTTGTATTTGTTAAAGGAGGGGCTGGGTGGTGGTCTTGGTGCCTCTGTGGCACTGTGCGTTCTGGGTATTGTGTATACATCACCTTGGAAGTGAGGTACCTGTGGGTCGTGCGCAAACTAGGACGCGTGTACTTGTCTCCTTGAGCCTTGCGTGGGTACCTGCGCACCTATACATACATACTGTACATACACATATATATATATATATATATATACACACACACACACACACACACACAATATATATATTTGGTATATATGCATTTGGTTACATTTGTACACGCGCCGAGTCAAATGAACACTCAGGATTCCATGGCGCGAGGCTCAGTCTGTCACAGTGTGCCATTAGGGGGCTCTCGTGCTTAAGGAATGCTTGTTTCAGGTTTTTTTTGCTCCCTTACCCCATCACAAACACCACTAAGACATATCTCCCCCCTCCTTGTTTTGTCTTCTCTCTCTTTCTCTCTCTCTCTTTCTCTCTCTTCTGCTTTTTTCTTCCTCTTTCCCCTTCTCCTCCTCTCCTGCAGAAAAGGTCACGTATCGCCTACAGTGATGAGGTGCGCAACGAGCTCCTGGGGGAAGACGGCGGGTCCTCGGAGAGTCAGGTGAGGCGCTAATCAGGGGCCACGCCGGACCCCGGTGGTGGGTGGGTGGCTGGTCTGGTCTGGAGCCCCCAGGGTGAGAGGGAAGAGGCCCCCTCCTGGGGGCCACGTCGAGGGCCACCATCGCAGTATTGTCACCTAGTCATGCGGAAGGAACACTGTTTAATGCAAAGCCACCGAGGATGGCTCGTTGAATGGGCCACAGGACCCAAGTCCAGTGTCTGGCCAGAGCCAGATTGGGGCGCGCGTGCGAACACACACACATGCGCGAGCGCACACACACACACACACACACACACAATCACAAAATCACTCTATTCAACTCCAACTCCAATACCACAGCCTCCCCCACTCTCTATAACTACCCCACAGCTGTTCTCCAGCCGTGTGTGGACTTATCCATCCAAAAGATTCTTCATCAGTGCACACACACACACACACACCCACACCCACACACACACACACACACACACACACACTCCTTTAAACTCCAAGGGAGGCGAACCTGCACAATGCGGACACTCACAATGAAAAGGGACCTGGGTTCTGCTGTTGTTGATAATTAGACTCAGAAAATCATTCAAATGCTTGATATGATACTCCACAGGAAAACCTAAATGTTTTATTAATTTTGTTTAATATTAGTCTTTGATAAGTAAAATCCTGTATTCTGTTTGTCTTCGTGGAAATTATAATCTAATATCTATTAAAGGAATGTAAAATTGGCATATTGTTTTTGAAAATGAGGCAGTGATTGGCATTTTCGTTTGAACATTTTAATGCAGGCCGATGAATTCCAGGGATTATACACAACCGATAAAGACCATATTAACAATCTTTCTTCCATTGTCGCTAGAGCAAGAAAGACAATACAATAAGCATGAGAAATGAACAATGTCTTCAGAATACCCTTGATTCATTCATAGCAGATTCGAATATGGCAGTGAAGACAGAGAGAGAGAGGGGAAAAAATCAATTATCTTAAATTGTGATCTTAATTGCCCGAAATACGCCACATGTTCTTTTAAACTTATATTGTTTTGAATAAATGTGTGAAGTGCCGCATCAAAACGGCAGCACATCAACAGTTTTTAGGAGCGCACAAGCGTTTTAACATTTCAGACGCTCTTACCTAGCGCTCACCTGCACATCTGCCACTCACAAACAAGCACTCTCAACTCTGACCAAAAAGCCTTTTGACTAATTATATATTGCCTTTAGAATAGGCTGTCAACTCGCACGAGTAGCTGGGTGCCTCAAAACGCACACAGACACACACGTGCAAACACATGCGCGCGCGCGCACACACACACACACACACACACACACACACACACACACACACACACACACACACACACACACACACACACACACACACACACACACACACACACACACACATAAATACATTTGCATACGCACACAGCAAAAAAGGATGTCACAAAGAATATACGAATGCACATTTGCACATTTAGTCCCACGGTGCTTTGTAAAAGTACAGTTAGATGATCCACAGCTGAGCGAAGCTAAATAAAGTTGTCTCCTCTCCAACGCGTCCCTATTACCATTTCAATGATGACCCGTGCACCGCACATCTTACAAACATATGTATTGCGAGCCGAGATGCGTAATTGATATGCATATTCCCGGCAAATTAGCCAGACACAGAAGTGACACTGACATTTTCTACACAAGTTGGAAGGAGATGTGCTGGCAGAAATGTCACATTTTAAGACAGTGATGGTTCTTATCAAAATCTTGTCAAAGGACTGCAAGGGGAAAAAAAAAACTACAGCCCTCATATCTCATTTCAAATGTGTTTACTTCTCTTTCATAAAAAGCAGCATTTATAAACAATTTATAAATCCAGAATTCACGCCTTAAAAATGTAATAAAAAAAACAATCGTGAAATAATTATTACTTATTGTCTTAATATTTTAATTATATTGCTTATATAGCAATATTACTGATATTATAAATTTGTTGCACTCCTTCAACAATCCATTGTGTATTCAAGGATCATATTACTTGATTTTTAGCATTTCATAGACAATTTAAAACACATTTAAAAAGCCGGTATTTCAAGTGAAAGTTGTTTGTTTTGAAGGAGACAAGCACATACATAAATAATGTGGAATATTGCAGTTACACCTCAGCATCCTTTACCTTTACAAACATAACATACAAATGTTATTGACAAAAAAGAACGCCGCACACAAGGACAAATACAAAAACAAGTGGAAAAATCATTGGAAAAAAAAGAAAAGGAAAATGTAAGGTTAGTTAGACTCAGAATTTTGGGTCAATCTCGTTTAATTTTCCCTGGCTTGCTCAATAACCTTTACTTGATATTGCATTCTTTTATAAAATGCAATTTAGAGAGGTCATATCATAAATGGTCTAGACAGCAGGACCCAAGAATGCTGAAACTGTTGAAATTAGGCTAATAGAAATGTACCTTTTTGCCTACTGTGAAACAACATATGGTAATAATATTTTGAACACACTCACAGGCATGGAATGTGTTAACGCTAGATATTTTTCCCCTTTTCCTCCCAGGTTGCCATATTTACTGTACCTCATTTTAAAAACTTGGGGAGATAATACGAGACTTGGTTCTCGCTGTGAGTGGAGTGCTCACAACTTCAGTTTCTTTTTTTTTTATTGAACGAGACAGTGGTGATAGGAGAGGGGGAAAGGGATGGTGGGGGCCAGGGCAAGCTGGTCAATTTAATTCCTGACGATCTGAAAGAGGTCAGGATCATTTCATATAGCCCTGGCTGAGCAGATCATTACTAGTCACAAATCTGTTGGTTACATGGCAAGGATTTATAGCTAAGTAAATAGGGAGCCGTCATAAGTTCTGAAAATGGCGCGTTGGCCCCACGATAATGGCCAAAGGACGATTTAATAGAGTTCGGCATTTATTCGTTATCTGTATGCGAACAGAGACTGAATTGGCGCTATCGCTCATTTTTTTTCTCTTTTTCATAATGTGGTAGGCTACCATTGCACATTTTTCCCTCTCTGATTCCCCTCTGCATGCAACACACGCACAAGTGCGGACACACTCACACACAACCACATACCACACACAAAGCAGCGAGTGCACACACATACACCCATTTTTCACACACGAACACTCTTACGGAATAGTTTCGATTTCAGTCACAGCAGAAGGCTTGGCCACGAGAGATTGTGCTGGTTTGAGCCGGCATGGACCAGATTTTACAGGCTACAAAGGAAGCAGATTACCACTTGTATCGAATTCCGTATTGGATAAAAAAAAATGTCTTTTGTTTGAAAAAAAGAGAAAAAAAAAATGCTGATTATCATAACAGAAAAATTGCAGCAGTGCATTTTTGAATACGGGCCAGCATCATAAAAACATAGGGAAAAGGCACTCATGCAGGAGTAATTATAAAATATACAATATACAACGTGTTTACCACTCTCTGTATCTCCTGAGCAAAGCTAGCATCCTTGGCTATGGTTGAAAAGAACATATGCCAAAGCAAAATAAAGCTAAATGGGGAAAAAATGGTAAACACTATGGCACAATCCTCTCCCATAGTCTCGGCAAATCCTCTAGGAGGACTTGCAATCAGTCGGGCAGCACAAATGAGCTAGAACAAGGTTTGTTTGGTAGTCATTGAGTCGGACGGCAGGGATGAGGTGGGGGATCATTGGATCTGCTGGGCTTGTTGAAGCCCCAAATAAGCACATCTATAGTGTAGTTTTAAACTTTGCCCTGCTCCATAATGCATTCTTGGTGGGGAGTCATGACCTTTGGAAGAAAAGACACTTTTTCTGTCTGCAGAGTAGATCTTGTTCTCACCAAAAACGGAAAGAAAAAGATGCATGGGAGCTGTGCGTTTTGTACAAATAATTTGATCCTGCTACACAGCAAAATCCTCTTGATAATTTAACAGAGTTAAATGGATACATAAAGTAAAGTAAAGTATTTTTCTATGTATTGGTTATGACATTTTCAAGGCTGAGAACTCTTTAGAGAAACATGTGCCTTCTGTTGTGAATACGGTGACAGTCCTTTCTTCCCTGTTTTGAAATGATCCATATTCGTCACCTATTCACTCATCTTTGCACTATTTAATTTAGGAGGCAAAATCTCAAATTTAAAACAGTTTTAGGTGAATGCTGTGATTAGACGACACTAATTTGCTGAAAATACTTATTTGTTTAAATGTATCATTGTGTGATAAAAATTCATACTGTGCATAAATCAGTTGTTCAATTAAATAGCGATGATTTATTTAGTATAGTGTAAGGTACCTTTTGTGAGAAGACTGTAATTGGATTTAGAGTGTAAGATTGACACATCAAGTTGGAAGAGCCTTAGCTAGATTGTTACAAACATGACTTGGTCATTTGTGCTGGTAGACGGATACTTCTTTGTGTTCCTCAATCTGTCACTCGTTCCCGACGGTGAACCAGCCCTATTTTTTCCCCGTCTTTTACCTTTTAAGTCCACAACTGAGTTTGTAATTCATGAGCAAGGCAGTCTTTGCCGCTTTATTGGCTATATGGTGGCAAATGGTTTCAAATCCTGCTAAAATTCCAAATGACCGGCACATATAAATGAGGTAAGAGTGGGAGTAATAGAGGCCTTGAGCGTACCTTCAGATCTGCTAACCTTTTCATCTCAGCCAAGGAACGGAGATAACAATATATTTATGGTATATTCACCTTCTCTGCCATGTGTTGTTCTCCAAAAATAAGACCCCTGCCCCCGTTTTCTCTGCATTCCAAGAACATTCTGGGGAAACAACCTTTTAATTGCGATTAGGCTTGATTCATTGTAAATGTAGTTATTGGCGTTTTTATGACTGAAGATCCTAAGTTCCCCATGACAGAGAAAAGGAATTGCATTTCCTATTTACTTTAAATCTAATATTCTCTTTCATCAAACATGAATAGCTAATGCTAAGATTCATATTTCATGACCTTTGTTTGTCCCAATAATAAGCTCCACTGTTATGTATTTATGTATATGTATACATGGCTAGCCTCACATGGCTCTCCATACATAATCAACACAGCAGGCATCGGTACTGAGGTACACAAGGTACATGAAATATTGACAGGATATCAGCATTGATGCACGAGGACTGGCTCAGCGTTTCTCCATCTCCAGTGAAGGCACACAATTTTTCTCACCTTTATTCCATAGATTCATTCCAACAAAATGACACACACAATATAAATTACTTCCTCCATATACTATACCCACCCAAATGGCATTTTTCACAGTGCTGACTAGATTCCAGTCTTATTTCTTTCCCCCTTCTCTATTGCCATATGACGCTCTGTGATGTTCCCTCCTTGATGATGCTAGTTGAGATGCCACAAGTCGAGCCATCCACTCCCACTCTTTGTTTAATGTGACAGCGCCACAACTTGATCTTTGTTTGTTCAAAAAAGTCAGCGCGAGCGGCGTGTTTAGCTCCGTTTAATGTGTTTGTCTTGTGATTTCCGAATGCTAAACATGCAAACGGATAAATCGTCAAGGTTAATTCCGCTCCCAGCCGCATGAGTGATCTGCTTGCTGCCATGTGTGTGCTTTTTATCTCTCCTTCACGCTCTCTTTCCATTTCTCTCTTTCTCTCTTTCTCTCTCTCTCTCTCTCTCTCTCTCTCTCTCTCTCTCTCTCTCTCACCACCTTCTCTTGGCTTTCCTGTGGCAGTTGATAAAGTTGCGTGAGGAGGTAAGTGGCTTTCTGCCTGCACGTTTTACATTCTGTCTTCCCCCTGAAGACTTCCATTCGCTTCACCTCTCTCCTTGGAAAAACTGAAATATCGTCGTTTTGGACATTTCCTTTGCACATCTAATTGAGCGACCCACAGGCCAAGGCCCCGAGAAGTCATCACAAGTTGATAAAGGCCTGGCTCTGCTCACACTAAAAATGTGTAAATGGAGATAAGATATTAATGCGATATCCATTTTTTAAAGCCGATGGTAAAGGTGGCCCCAGCAACAGAATCCTGTCAACATCTTAATTATAAGTGGATAGTGCTGCATGTAAGATTTACAATCCCCTCATTTGCCTGCATGGAACCAAATTAGTTGCTGCCTCTTGTCATAGTAATGAATTGGATTAGCGATAACATCATAACAGTGATGTGTGTTTTAGCCAACCCACGATGTCAGTGAGTGGGACAGATTGTGTGGTTCATGTTGTTTATGTTCATTCACCATCATATACCATCACCAGACACAGAGATACATCAGTCATACTTAAATGCACAGCTTTTCAAAGGGGGACCGTGACTGCCAGGGGAAGGGGGGGACCATGGGGAACAATAACTGGAAAGGGAAGTAAAAAGTAAAAATAATAATCATAAAATAGATACAATAATTCAATGTTATTTCAAATTCAGTTTATGGTGTCTTTATTTTGGCAGATAATTATTGTCAAGATGTTTTAAACATAGAAAAAACAAAGAAAGAAAAGGTTTTCTAACATTTTTGTGAAAATTAGCAGATCTACAAAGTCTCAACATGTTGCATAGCAACCTCAGCCCCTGTTATATCTGTTTCCTCTTATTTAGATGAGAAGTTAACTTGAGCACAGATTGATGATACAATGACGATGATCTGTAATCTGCATACAGGTAAAATTGTTCAGGCTAAGATTATTCAAGGCTCTCTAAGCTATGTCTTATAACTGTCAGCTAGCTGGATGTCATGCTGTACATTGAAATCAGGATTTCGAAACGGATAGGATAGATTATATAATCCACAATACTCACCATTGGATTTATTTCCTAATTGGCGATCTATATCAGACATTTCGCCTCGAGCTGAGCTTCTTTGAAGTGTGGTAACTTAGTAAGAAATTAATATGCTATGTTGTTTGAAAATTATTACTGTTCACGGTATGTGAAATCATTCTTGTTTCAGTAGCTTTAACGACAGCTGTGGTTTGACACTGCCCTCTCCATTTTAAATTATCATTAAACTTGAGTGGAAAATCCTGGTACTGAATATACTGTTGACTAGATTTTCAAAACTAGTATACCAATATAAAAGGAAAGTTTTTGCTTAGGAAACCATTCGTCATATAGTTACTTTTTGTAAGATTATTGTTACACTAATTGCCAAATTTGTACAAATTGGATCAAATGTTGTATTCATAGCACCATTGTTGGGACTGTAGGTCATAAATGGACTGCATTTGTATCCAATATGCTTTTCTAGTCTTCTGGCTCCTCAAAGAACTTCATGATGCATGCCTCTTTCATGTACATGTTTACACCCTGATGGCAGAGGCAACCTTGCAAGGTAACAGTCTGCAAGGTGTCTGTCTGCTTGTTGGGAGCAGTTAGGGGTTCTTGCTCAAGGACACTTTGATGCGATGCCAGGAAGAACTGCTACCAGGAAATTTCTAATCGCAAGATGACCGCTCTACCTCCTAGAGCTGCTGCCCTATTCTTGATATTGATAGCAGTATTTTAAGCAAGCTCATACTAGCTCATACACAATAAGTTAGCTTAGCCTATTCCATTGCTGAGTTGCTATGGACATTTCTGCTGCTTGTCTTCCGATTCAATGAACTTTATTGTCTATCACTTCATCACTACAGAAAAGTGCACATACACATAAGCTTTAATTCTAATGACAGAAACTGTTTTTGAGAGGTGCTAGCAGTGGTACTCATACAAGTCTGTAACCATTACGTTCCTTTTGTATGAACCTGAAAATGTCTTTTGGACATTTCAAATTCATGTATTTTTGAATATGCACAACTTCTACCCATTGCTTGGACTGTAACTTCAAAGTCAAAACCGACAGCTGCTCCATAGATAATTGCATTCTGACTTTGTGGAATTTTTACTCTTATTTTTATTTTATTCTTAGTTGTATTCATTTTCTGTATCTGTCCTGTGCTTTATACTGGAGTACTGCCTTGACAACTGAATTTCCCTCATGGGATCAATAAAAGTATCTGTCTATTCTACGGTATATGCACTGTATCAGTATCGGTATGTACGCGTTTATTGAAGTAGGCATGTTCCATGTGGTGTGGAAACGTAGTATGGAGGGTATGTACTTTAGTGAGTGGCAAAGTGAGTTTAATGTCGTTTAACGTTTCTGTTTGTATGGGCTGTCAATACCAGAAAGTAGTTTTTTTGCCACTCGGTAGACGTTCCCGCATAACTTCTGGGTATGATGATGATGTCACACACATACCAGTGTGCTTCCTTGCAGCCTTGCACTTGCTATTACATGTGCCTTTGAGTGATGAACAATGTCCAAGACAGCTACTGTACCCTGTCCTCCCGAAGCAGAGGAATTCAGTTCCTATCAAATCCTCTCCATTCACCGTCATTCATAATTTACAGCTCCAACTGGGCCCAGACGCCACTTTGTCTTCTGTATCACTTTCATATTAGCTTTGCTTTGTAGCCCCTTTGTACACCTGCCTTTTATTTTGGTGCATTTCCCCCTAGCCTGAGGGTCAAGAGACAACCCCAGTTACCTCACCTGTGCCCCCTGCCCACCCCTTGTTGTTTTTACAGGGTGCTGCCCGTCTGCCTGGGCTGTGTTAAGTGGTTTGATTTCTTCGCCATCGCGTCTCTTTTTTTTTTTACCCTCCTTGCTCTTCCTGCATTTGAATCAAAGGCTGGCACGGCTTATGCACATTTAAACCCCCCTTTTAAAAACTATACTTTTTTTTCCTTTCTTTCTCTCTCTCTCCTTCAGCTGGAAAACATGTTTAAATATTTAGCACCCATATTCACAGCTGTTTGACACTTGTAATTCCTCGTCTTACAAGTCCCAAACAAACGGCGGCGAAGATCACACAGTCAGCCTGAATCACAGCTGTCATCATTATTCACTTTGACTCTCCCCCCACCACCCTCATTGAAATAATAAGGAAATCATCTGAACTTTGGAAAATGGTGATAGTAACCGCCTGTGTTTGATATTGAAAAAAGGCAGGAGAGCGAACGACGAAGAGGGGAGAGAGATTTCTTTTGAGCTGCAGCTGCATTGTTCTGGGGCTCCCTGTTAATAACTTACAACTGACGAGTGTTTCTTGATGCGCGCGCACACACACACACACACACACACACACACACACACACACACACGAGAACAACAAAAAAACACCACTTTTCGTGACTCCTAAGAAGGTCTTTGTTCAAAATGTAGGTGTCGGATGAAAAAGCATACATGCATAGGTGCAAATGAGAGGGGAGGGGGTGGCAATATTTACCCTATATTGTTCTTAAATCTTTCACTGTGAGGTTGCATGAAACCATCTTATGTAATTTACTTAAAACCCCAAGGTTTTCCCTCCAGCCGATTGGGTATAGCAGACGTGTCTCGCAGGTCACCGTACAGAGGCAGATGGAGAGTGCTCTTCTCATGCTTCCACAGTGGTTTCTATCAGAGCCACGGGGGTCAAGCATTGATATTGGCAGATGTAACACACTGGGAGTTGGCACCCGCTTAGCATTTCGCTCGTCATAAAGCGCTGACAAAGACATCTATCTGGGCTTCTTCCACGCCTCCACGTCTGACAAATGGAAAACGGGCCGAGCCACTTATTCTCTCCACGTGCTGCTCGCTTATGTTTATGCATCTGTATCATTGTGCCAGTGATGCGAAATTCATACTGTATATTGAAAAAAAAAGGACTCGCCCAGTGTGTAAGAGTCACCTCCGGTTTTAGAAGTGGCACATACAGTAGGCGACATCTCTACATTTTGGCAGGGAGTACCCGAGGCATTTCGGTTTTAATTATGTGTGCCCCTTTTTCAAATGTCCCCCCCCCCCCCACAATGTCATCCTTGGTGCTGCCCCAGTTGTTTTGTTAGGAGGCCCATCACAATGTGGCGTTAAACCGGATCTATGGCAGCTGCACTCTCACCCCTTTCCTTCAGGTACCGTCCCTGTCAAACTCCAGGACACATTATTCTAATGAACACACACACACACACACACACACACACACTCACACTCACCCCACGGGTGCCTCTACTTCCCTGCACCCTACCACCCCCCACATGCACACTCCCCTCCAACCCCTAAAAGAAGACAGAACGAGGGAGAGAAAAAAGAGAGGGAGAAAGAGGGGGAAATTTCAGTGGGAGAAAGCTTTGAAGTGGCTTTTCCATCGTGGTGAGTTTGCTGGCCGTCTCTCCGAGACGCGTCACCTTTTGCCGAGAGGGAATAGGAAAATCACGTTTCGAATGGTAATGATAACATACTAATCACTTGAGCACTTTGAAGAAGCCGGAGGAGCGCGCTGCTCTGTCAGTATCCCCGACTGCCTCGCGCTCCCAGGCATACACGCAGGCACACGCACGCATGCACACACACACGCGCACACACACACACACACACACACACACACACACACACACACACACACACACACACACACACACACACACACACACACACACACACACACACACACACACACACACACACACACACACACACACACACAGGCAACAGCAGCCGTGGACTAGGTGTATTAGCTTTAGCGTTGCGTGTCAATACGTCGCCTCCATCTCAGGCGATCCATAGGGGCTCATTAAAGCCCGATCCCACTGCCCGCCACTGCCACTACCCCCACCCCCCCCCCCCCCCCCCCCCCAAAAAAAAAAAAAAAAGAACACACACACACGCACACACACACAAGTTCACTCACATGTCACACACAACACGTGGCGGCTATATTACTTCCTGGCGATGGGCAGCCCACACAAAAACACGCCCAGCCACCGTCTGTCCATCCTTCCATCTGTCCATACATCCATCCATCTTTTCGTCTACCCACCCATCATGCCAGTCCATCATCCATCACCCTCTCTTCCCTTATTAACTATACTAAAAAAGTATCTGCAATTTAAATGACATCTGTCAGCGGAGACAGGAAAAAGACAAGCTTGTCCCTTCCTATCTGTTCTCTCCAGCCTGCTATTGCCCCTTCTCTTCTCTCCCTTTTTTCTCTTTTCCTTTCCTCCCTTCTCTCCAGCCCTCCCTTCTCTCCATGTCACTCTTCTCTCCATCCATCTCTTATCACTATCCTCCCTCTCTTCGTCCCCTCAACCTCTTCTTCCCACCCCTCGGATTGTCAAACTTTGAAAAGTGTCATCGTTCCATTTATTGTGTGGTTTTGTTTTCTCTCTCATTTTTCATTTCCTCTGAGTTATTAACTGGTACACTTTTGATAGATTAGGCAGAATTGATTCCTTTGGTTCCCCTGTCCCTTAAGCCGTGAACCCATTTCAGAAGGAATGTGCTTGTTTTTAAGGGTAGAATGTAAGTTGCCTATGCTCACTTGTTTATGGCACATTAGCCACACATTAGCCTATGTCCCTGTTCTAGGGTATGCCAGGCAAACATTCAGATACAAGCTCAGAAATCTTGTGAGCTTAGCTATATTCAGCAAAGAGATTAGAGGTAAAAGAGTCATTAAGAGTCATAGAGACACATGGCCAAGCTGCTCAACATTGCCACTTTAGGTCCAGCGGTATTGCAGCTGTCCGTTCTGAAACGGACATACACACATACATAGGGACAGAAACACAGCTGTTCATTGGAGCGGTTGGGCACCGCTCAAAAAGTAGGGGACATGGTATAGACCCCTGGTGGACCCCAGTGAACAAAGTATATAGGGTTTAAGTGGTTAAAAGGGCCATCAAAAATTCACATGCAAAGCTTGCCTTGGCAGCCTTTGTTCTATAAACCTTCCCCGTGGACATGTAAATGAGGTCAGGTTATAGAAGACAATGTTTTGCCAAATATGTCAGGTCATGTGTGTACATTGACGTCACGTTTAGAATAGATTCTTGTCGGAACGTGTGTTCAAGCAGTGAATATCTTGAATAGCTGTCAATTCCTTTTGTCGTAATTATATTGTACTAGTCCTTACCCGTTGTGAGATATTTGCCCCCCCTTGTGGCCGTGAAGGGTACTGCGCCCGGGTGCGTTTGTAATTGACTAATAAATAAATTAATAATCATTAATGTGTCAAATCGTTAAGCCCTCCATATGCATATGGTCAATGCCTGTGTGAAAAGTGGGAGTGATTGGTGCAGGCAGTAAGGAGTTACGGCACTGTTTCTGACAGACAGACACACAGACACACACACGGACACACACTCAGACATTCGGTTAATTATAGTATGATGAAATGAAACTGAATGAACCGTGAGGGTTGAAAAGCAAGCTTTGGCCAGCCTGCAAATCGTCGCTGTCAGATGGAAACCTTGTGTACAGTAGGCTACTGCATGTCCAAAACTCTTACCTTTCATGAAATGGAAAAAAGAAGCACCTACATCCATATGTAGTTATTATTTTGTCAAGCTTTTGTAATACTTGGTCAACCTCTTTCAATCTGGCATCCCTATTTTGGACATGTCATTTCAGGCAAACATTTAACACCCGTGTGAAGTGAGGGGCACTTATCATACATCACCTTATTCCGGCCAATCACAATTTGCATCCTCACTTTTAAACAAATCATCAATCAATCAAAATACACAATGGCCCACACTATACTACTTCTCGGTCATGTTATACCGACGCAAATAATATTAACGATAATTATATACATAGTCCATTAGCCAAGCCAATTAGAATTTGTGTCCTCCCCTTCGTCTTCAATGTTTGTGTTTACAACATGCAAAGCTGGCCATTCATTGTCAATGGATAATGTCTTAGGATAATGTTTGTGTTTACACAAACCCTCAAAGCTGGACATAGGAGGGGCTATCGCCCATCAAAAAAGATTTATACAAGGTTTCTGCCCAACAGCCGTAACATGTTGCGTGAATGCTCGTTGATACATAGTAAAAGTAACGTGTGCTGAAATGCAAAAGCAGTTAAAGAACCCCATAATGCCCCATTCATAGATAGAAACAAGAGACCAAACTCAAAGCTGTCAGTTTACAGATCCGACCTTTACTCGTCACTATCTGTAGCAGCAGAGACGAAAACCATGCATCTTTTGCTTTGGTATCGTTAAAACGACTGTGGGATTGGTTGATGTTCCCTCTGCTTGTGATACAGGAGCTAGCACCTTGATACTATACAAATAACTGCATCTTTGAAAAGTGATCCAATTGCCCGCTCGATTATTTATGAAACACAACGCTAACCCTCAGTATGCTCTCAGAACTCCACGCTTTCAATGGGCAGCCTTGTCAATTGTTGATGGCTATGAATAAGCCAACATAGGCAGACTTTGGGAGATGTTCCGTGAGTCATGTATCATGAAATACTGTTTTGCTCCGCTACACAACTTCAAGTTCTAGGGGTTGTTGAGTTCATTTGCTAATGGTTGTGTCATGATTTTTTTTATTATTAAAATTATAAAAAAAAACTATTTTGTATCCTTAAAGAAAATGATTACATTTCCCATCTATAAGATCTGCTTTTGCTTAGCCGGTTAAATAGGTGTTGTTGTTGACTTGTGCATGCATACACTGTGGGGTTTGAAAGGGGTTTTGTTTGGGGAAACCTTGCAGCTCAGTGGATGCTGTCCCTTTTCATTCATGGAGCAGATGTGAAAATATACAAATTTTGAAAGTTAACAACAGTGGGATGGTTAACAATGTAGACGTGTTGTCATTGATAGCAGACATATTAAAACACAGCTTTTGTGTGTCAGCATGTGTTGGTCAAGGATCTTGCACCCGCTAGCCATCAGTTGTACTAACCTCTATCTGTGACCATGAATGTGCTACAGTAGCGGTCTTTATCGGATTATTCAGGTACTTATCTTCCAATTATGAATAGAGCTGATATACAGATTTGATTTTTAACTCCCAATAATTCCTCCTCAATTTAAAAACCATCACCTTAGACATTTGTTCTATACCCCAGCCCCCCTTCTTTATTCTTTCCATGAAAGCTGCAATTGAAAATGTATAAAGTCTCATTTAGCGTGTCCCGTCCACCTCAACTTTGCCCTCTGTGCAAAATGTGAAGTAATTAATGTTTGGAGCTGTGAGATGAGATCAGGAGGAGGGACGATCTCATGAATTAACCATATTCAAACTGATGTCCCTATTTTGGTATATGTAATTATTTTTTCATAATAAAATATAAAGTAGCAACTATAGCAGATCTATAAGCTTCCAATGCACCACAACATGATGCATTGTAAAGCTTCAACTTTGGCTTTTTTGTGCAACATGTCATACAATGAAGAAGTTTAAAATAGAAAATATGCCTTAAATGGTTAAAATAATTGTGAAGGAGGGGGAAGGTTGGAACCTTGCATTCCTCTAGTTTTCATGTCTGAACCATGGCATTAACCATGCTTCATTTACAGTATAACAATAAATAAAGCATGTATTTTATTTATGACAATAAACAGTAGATCTACAAGCTATTGTCTAGTAAGCGACACCATCGTAAGACGGACTATAAACCAGGCTTAACCCATTCCACGTCATGTGTTTGGTATCCCATCAGCATAACTGTCGCCCCAAGACGTGTTGTTGTGTTTTTGGTGACTGTTGAGATGTTTCTCTGAAATGTTCCCCTGGGGCTTTCACAATCATCTTTTGTTTTGTTTTTATTTTTAAAAAAATGTTTTTTTTTCTCCCCCTCTCTCCCCATTTTGTTGCAGAGAGCACATCTGTTGGACAACACAGAGAAGCTGGAAAGGTCATCGCGGAGACTGGAGGCCGGCTACCAGATAGCGGTGGAAACAGGTAATGCGTGGCCCGCCGTTTGGGATTGGATCAGGGAATGGGGGTTGAGGTTGGTGGCTGCGGTGGTGGCGGGCGGGTATATGAGAGATGGCAGTGGGGGAGAGTGAGCGACAGCAAATTGTCTTGCTCATATGCGAGGTGGAGAGGGTGGGGTGGAGGAGGGGAGGGGGGGTGGGTAGATAGATAGAGAGAGAGAGAAAGGAGAAAAACCTCCCGCCTTGACGATGGGTGACATTTTCAGGAGCACATCAAAGGTGAGAGAGAGAGAGAGAGAGAGAGAGAGAGGGGTGAGGCGACAGATCGGGCGCCACATCTCCTCGCTCCCGAAGAAAATTCATGCATCCGCCTGGGTGTGTGTGTGTGTGTGTGTGTGTGTGTGTGTTTATAGCACACAGACAGAGGGGGTCCATGGGAAAAAAGAAAAAAAAACGTCAGCGTTGCTCCAGAAGTTCCTAATTCTGAGAAGGGGATAAAATATTGCTGTCTAAATAAATCGACCATAAAAACACACACATGCACACGCGCACACACACAAAATCATGTATTGTTTCGTCTCATTATCAAGGTTAGTTTTAATCTTTGAACAGGAAAAGAAAGGCTCATTTGGATCTTAAATAGATTTAACCAGTTAGTGTTTTTTTTTTTTTCTTTTTACCCCTGCGTTTCCTTCCTGACAGTCACATTATGGAGGCAGTGTATGGTATTCCTCAGAGAGGTATCAAAGCTCATTCTTGAAGTATCAACCAGCTTTCTGCGGTTTCCGCTGTAGTTTTGAAAAAGTTTGTCAATTTACACTATAATGGCGGGGTGGCTGAGCATGTGCGACATCGACACATTTAATAATTCAAGTTCAGGAAGGAGTTTGCGCACAGACCGCCGACTTTTGATGTTCCCCTCTAAGTCGCACTCGCAAAAATTCATAAATACAATCTGCATTCCCTGCTTAAAAATGTTGTTTCATTTGTCTTGGCTGATCCAAGCAGCACGGTGCCATCCCGATTTCTCCAGTGTGTCAAATTCTGCAACAGCCCAGATTTTTGATTCCACCCCAGTCACATCTTTCAGTCGAGTGGCTGGGTTTGATGTTTTGTCATACTTGCCTGGTTGGTGTTAAAAGAAATGGGCCATGGACTAACAGTTCTCAGTTCCTCCCGGTCCTGGCGTTTCCCCCCTATGATGACTGCGTGCCCCTTGACCCTCCTGTCACCGGTGGCCGTCTCATCCGCTGTGTGCGCAGCAAACTGAGAACAATGTGCGTTTATCCCGCCTCGGTTCCAAACACTCGGCTTCGCCCGCACCAGCTGTGGGGCGTATTTGGGCTGTGGCGGGGAAGCTTTGCCCTCCGTGTTTAATCCACCACCCCCACCCCCCCCCCCTCTCCTTCACCCCGCTGTCGATACCAGCCCTCCGCTCAGATGCACAACCTGAAATGGTGAAGACTGCGGGGTCAGCTAGGGAAGAAAACTGCAAAGACGCAAGGAATATATACGGCCGTACACGGCTACACGCCAGACCCCTAAAAGCCTGATACATCATTGTCTCACATTCAAGGAAGACACGCAGCATAAGACGTAAAACAAGAAGCTATATTCATCCATAGGACCGGTGTAATTTGTCTCCTGTTCATCTTTCTTATAATAACTATATAGTCCATATTTCTGCTCCTCCGGCCCTGTCCCCATACATAGTTGCATACTGTATATTTATTCTAGTGAGTATCTCAACAACAGCACATCATAACACTTCCAGACACGGGCAGGAGGAAATCCCACTCTATTTAGATCATAGTCCTGTTATATTGTTTATTGTACAGAGACAGAGAAAGTACACTGAGGGCTGGGATCCGTTTCTTTGCAAGCTTTAAATGGTTCACTTTCATAGTTCAACAAAGAGCTCATTTAATTCCCTCTCGTGCGCCCGCAAATAAAAAGCCTTTATTCCCACCCATTACGAAAATGGCAATTGTTTCCCCCGATAAGCTTTGGGTTTTCAGATACAGTTGTGGCATCAGAAGAGGTCAAACTGAAATAATTGGAGCATTAAGTGTTTGTCCAATCAGACATTCTGTAGTCGTAGTGTAAATACTTTCCTCGCCGCAAACCTCAGCTCTCCGCAGACTTCTAAGCGCCACACTTTTAGCAAAGAGCAGTTGTGTGTCGTTATTTCGCAGTAATTCAAAGTTGCATTCCAATCCCGCGATGACACGGTGGCCCTTTAGGCACTGTAATTGACCAACAGGAGAAGGGGGTTGGGGACTTAAGGACTGTTTCTTTTTTAGATCCTGAACAAAGAAATTGCGTTCCAACTTTCGCTTAGCCCACCGTTGACTTTGACATCGACAGTATATCTCTTAATGACCAAGAACAAAAAAGCCAGGGTGCTACTAGGTCACATTGAAGAGGGAAAAGAAGTGCGCTCTTTGTTCTAAGAGTTGATGAATCTTCATGCGGTATAATCTTTCCTCTATCTAATGTTTTCTCATTTTTTTAATTCCCCTATATCTCCATTGTATTTAGCGTAAAACAAAGGCTCACCGAAAGCAGCGAGTATCCTCAGAGGGATATGGAGGAGGCTATGTGGACGCAACGAGCTATATGCCACATGTGCCCCAGAGAACCACCGCTCTGTTTGTCTCATAAATAAAGTATAGAACTTCGTTAGTGGAGGGCACCGAGTTAAAAGAGCAGGCGCAGCAACATGCTGATGCAAGGGCTAGCCCAGTTAAAAGACAGCCTTAAACCGAGAGGGAGGGTAAGTAGTTACCCAATTTAAACGCATTTGAGTCACGGGTGTCTGAGAGGCCCAAAATGCCAAGGCGGGACTCTGCGTTGTATCAAAGGCGTGCCATGATTTTTGAATGATTTATGATTGCTTGTTTGGAAGCAGATGGCATGTCAGATAAGACACGTGAGTTTGCAGTGATTAGCGTTCTCCCTTTTTTGATTATAACCCATTGAAGAGCTTGAGTGTTGAGTGTTATACGCAGGTTGACATTGCACTGCATTGGAATTGCTTTTAAAGCAAAGCAAATTTGCACGTTACTTTGTATCGCATGTATTTTGTTTACAGTACGGCTGCAGCACCAGGTCACTGAATCGCAATAAAAGCAAGATGCTTCATGGTGTCACTGTCGATACAGTTAATTAGTGTGGTTGCCCAAAGGGCAACCAGACTCTAGTAATTGTAACACTTTATTATTATTATTATTATTTACCTGGAGTAAGACAAAGTTTGTCGCAATACTAGTACCACAGTTTTGACTGTACGCACTTGAGCCATATGTCAAATTGACCGGAAAAATCGTGTTCTTGTGTTTTGCTAAGAGAAATGTTGTATAGTTTAATTGATATGAATTTATTAGTGAATAAAAGTTCCCATTGACTTGAATGGGAAAATGCGAAAAATCACACTCAAGTATTTTTTCTCTGAGACTGTAAGCACTATAGTTACAAAACTTGGAGGATAAATTCATACTTATCACTAAAATTATTTAACCTATAATTTTATAATTTTATCGGTCGGCCTCATGGTGGCGCTATAACTTTTGAACTACGTTTTTGCTTATAACTCTTGAACCGTAGGTCGTAAAATCAAAATATTTTTTTCCCTGGATCGCCATGATACGTTTTCTGCCATTTTGAATTTTGTCCAAAACACACTTTTTGCTTTTCCTCCTACATATTTTGTCCAAATCTCACAAAAATCTGTACATGTGATCTCTGGACCTTTCCGATGAAAACTCCACCGGCGGAATTTTGATAGTGCGTATCGTTCGGCCGTAATCGTCGTCCGAAGTTAGTAGGATGGGCCTATATCACAAAGAATGCCATAAATCACGAACGGAATGTCCAATCCATGCCAAATTTGAATCACATGTGTGATTGGTGGTTCAATCAACCAAGTTCTAAAAGCATCCATAGGGGGCGCCGCAAATGCGAGAAATGTAACCGTTTGTTGCAAAAACATGAATTTTGGGGGTTAAATCCCCTCTGAATTACTTACACATGATCTAAGGTGTGACTTGAAATTGTAATTGGCTGGCAATATTAGTGGGAGGGGCATATGTAAGCCACTGCGGCAACCACACACTGCAATTTTTTTAAATTGCGAATTTTCTAGTTCCCTTTATTGCTGGTGCCGTTAAGATGTATGATCATTTAGTTAATTGTCAACACCTACTCTTGCCTTACATTTAGACTCTCCATTTATACATTAATATGACATCAAGTCATTACTATCAGTGTGCTGAGAGCTTGAACACAGGTATGAGGGAGGACTATTAATGCTGGCAGTTTAGTCTTTTTATTAACATTGGGCACTGAATATTTAACCACTTAAGCCCTTCATCGTATGACGAACAGCGAACATGGCCGATCTACAAGATCACATGCGTCACATCATGACACGTTGTGATCTTGTAGATCGAAATTTGTGGTTAGAGTACTGTAATAATTTTCTATGCTATAAAATCATCCTCTTGTTTGTACCTATTTTGTAAGCATTTGGCTTAACAAATCAATTAGCTTAGATTGGCAGATGTTGGATGAATGCCTTTATAAAACATATTTCCCTCCATGAGAGTTCAGTAGACATGCATGCACGCACACACACACACACACACACACACACACACACACACACACACACACACACACACACACACACACACACACGCACACACACGCACACAAATGAAACTCAGCAGGCCAAACAAAGATGCAGCTGAGAAAAAAGGGAAAACAAGATTAAAAAAAAGCTACTTTGCATTTTAAAGGAGGTTGGCGACAAGTCCGAGTTCGCTTCCCAGGCTGCCGGTCCTGGCGTCGGGGGCCCAGCAATCGATGGTGGAAAATGAAAACAGCTCATTAGGGATTGATTTCAGCCCCGTTTAGATAAGCAGAGCGGGTCGGGGCCCAGCCCCCAGGGTCCCCCGGCTAGCCCAAAGTTCACGCCATGCCAGGTAGAGAGCAGCACCGCAGGCCATCAACTTTATTAGCACAGAGATAAGCTGATTAGACCTTGTCAATCAAAGGTGCCAATGACTCAATCGAGATCCAGGGCCTGCCTTTCTCTTTCTCTCTCTCTCTCTCTCTCTGTCTCGCTCCCTCTCCCCCTCTCTCTTCTCCCACTCTTGCGATCTCTCTTTTTGTGATAAATCATTGAAGCGACCAACAAAGCCGGCGAGCCATCGCCAGGCTAAGCTAAGCAGCCCTGCAGTTGTCACCGAGGCAGACGCACGAGGAGCCTGTGATGATGTGACAACTATATTAAAGAGTACATCAATTTGTTTTAGAGCGGGTTTGATTTCCAACTGCAGTGGTATTAAAAGCGAGGGGGGGGGAAAGAGGGGAGGGCGAGCGGCTGTCGTCGCTTCCGCCGCCGCCGTCAAAGGCGATTCCAGCGGCAGAGCGCGGGGCGCCGGGGACAACGGGAAATAAATAGATAAATGATTGGGGAGGAGGTGGAGGGGGGGGGGGTGCAAGATAAATAAATAAATATATTTTGTAAACATAAAAAAAAAAGAAACAGTTCTCTCAGCTCCCTTTTGAAGCAGAGCGTGGCTTTGAGACTTGCTGGGAGTCCATGGGCGCTGGAGTGGCCCAGTAACACAGTGTTCGCTTGTCCCCGACTCTCTCTCTATCTCCCTCTCCATCTTTATACGTGCTCTCTGTTTCTCTCTCCCACTCGCTTTATTTCTGCCTCTTCCCTCTAAAGATCAGTCTTGATGGTTCTTTTGGTGCCGGGCACCAAGTGTGACGCTCGCTCTTCAAACCCCTGATGGCGAGAACTTAGGATATGACATAATAAAAGCTATATTTAGAAATACGCCAGGGAGTTATTTTAAGCACTGCGCTCCCTTGTCGATTTAGTGCATTCATTTTAAAATGAATGCACTGTAAAGTAAATTAATTACGTTTTTATAATTAATCGTGGAATCACGTCTTAATAAAAAAAAGTTTAACACCGAAGAATGAGAAGTGTTTCGTTTGGAATTGTTATAGGTTTTTTATTGTCAGCACAATAACTATATTCTTTATCATTACATTTTTTCTCAGTTTTTATTATTGCTGAATAATGAGGACAACTAATTATAAATTGAAATATATATATTGTTAAACAACATCATATTATAGATGTTTATGAAAATATTTGTGGTCCAGGCAATTGTAAATTTACAAATAGTAATGCAAAAGTATTATTTCTACAATATAAATTGGTGATTAAAATATAAATCACTGCAATGACTCAAATAATTACATATAGCCATAGTGATTATTTTTCATGTTAACATGCAGTTGGATTTCCTCTCACTACTCTCTTTAGTTTTTCTTTCTATATTCACTGTTCTACAGTGTATTCTGAATCTTTCAGTGAGTTCTTTTAACATTTCTTTTTTTATAAGGACAGTTTGCTAAAGTGGTTTTCCTTGAGGTATAGAATTATAAATGGTTTAGCTTTTTCATGGGCTGATACAACTGAATGTTGTATTGTGTTTCAAAAAGAATATGGAAGTTATTCAATAATTGTTTGATTAATGAGGCTTAGAGCCTCGACTTTAAATATTTCACAGCTCGAGTTTTACTGCCGAGGAGAAAGGAGGTCTTTTATGAAACACATTTTTAGGGGAGGAGCTTGTTTGTCTTTTTTTTACAGAGTAAAAAAGAGAAACTAATTATAAAAATAAATCCTATAATTTAGCTTGAAACTATATTTCGGGAAAAAAAATATATGCTCTAACGTATAACATTTTGCTCTCAGAAAATCTACCCACGGGTGAGCTGTTTATCGGCAAAGCCCCCCGGCGGATGAAAGGCGTCGCAATAATGATTTTTTCTCTCCTAATCGGGCCTTGTCAGCAAGGCGTCTTATCGTGGAGAGGAAAATGACACCGATCCTATCGAAGGGCCCGGAGTCCGAGTCGGCGGCAGCGTGTGCCCCCCCCCCCCCCACACACACACACACACGTACTCCCCCAATCACGGCCGGCCGCGGCCTAGCCATATCTAGCGCCGCCACAAACGGCGAGCGTCTCTTTTTTTCACGTGGACTTCAAAAACGGCGCGAGTCATTAAAATTGCACCCGCGTTCGGCTGCCGGGGATCAGCCGCGGCGCTGCGAAAATGGAATGTGGGAAGAGGAGACTCGCTAAATGTGCTAATTCTGTCCTCACATGTTTACGGCTTAATTTTAATCTGTTTGAGGGAGGAGGAGGATGGGGGGGAGGTGCGGCCAATTGGAAAGGGGGATGTGGGGAAAGCTTCGCATTGCAATAAATCGCCATTATCTTTGACACCATAGGACTCAGCTGTTCCCGAGGATTTAGGGGTCCACTGGCAACAGTGTATATCGCGGTCGCAATGAAAACGGTGTTTACGCTTGAACTGCGGTAGCTAAGGTGCAATTGTGAGCTTCAGCTTGCACAGACAAAAGGGCCCAGACCCGCGCACAATAGCCAGCTAGCATACGGGCCCTCAATGGAAGAGCTGAACCAACATACTTGAGTGTGTGGTTTGTGTGTGTGTCTGTGTGCGCGCGTGCGTGCGTGCCGCTGTTTGCCCGTGTCTGTGTTTTTATTTATTTATCCCAGTGCATCCGCAGGTGTTTGTCGCTGGAATCATGATGTTGGCTTAAGTTAAGTGGGGCTTCAGCAATGGCAGCCATATCAGAATGCATTGATGGAGGTGTTTGTTTGCGTGCGGTAACACTAACCTGTCGCTGACTGCAGAGAAAAGCCCCTGCTTTAGAGGGGCCCTCCCAGTTAGAGGCTCTAGCATGCGTCTGAGTCCACACAGTGAGCGCTACCAGAGATCACTTGCATTAACAGAATACACTGGATTCTCCTGTAATTAGACCTTTAGTCAATTATTTGCTCCAACAAAGCTCTGGATTATATCAACATAACTAGACGCTTTAAGTAATGATCCAACATGAAAGCTCATTGGTGCTCGCCGGCTCCGTTGAACATCAGACAACTTTACAAAGAAAAAAGGCTTTTCCTGCTAAGAACATAGGATCACCTGTATATAGCTCAAATTAAACGCAAATGTATATTTTAGCACGGTTTCAATAAAACATTCCGATGTTGAAGATTGATCTAAAGTTTAACTTTATTAGTCCATATTCTCATTAAACGGCACACCAAATGATGCATTGATAAGGTTGTATGTAGTTATATAGGTTCCATCCTTATCTCAAAAGTCCTACACACCAGTTGCTGCTACGTAATATTCTGCCACTATATCTTAAAAGACAGCTTATTGGCAACCTCAAATCGGCTTATTTCTTTTTTTTGTTGTTGCTATTTTGTGGTCATAATAACTAGAAAGATACCCCCTGCCTCCCTGAACGCACAAGAAAAAGTGTAGCATTGACCTCTGGCTGACACAGAAAGAGATGGAGGGGGGGGGCAATCACACAGAGAGAGAGAGAGAGAAGAGAGAGAGGGAGAGAGAGAGAGAGAGAGAGAGAAGGAAACGGGAGACAAAAGTGGGGACTATGGGCCCCCATGGGCGATTTAAAGAGCCCCTAGTACCACTGAGGCATTGAAATATAAAAACAAAACAAAAGAAGGGATTGAAAAAAATGAAGAGACTCAGGGGGAGGTTGGGTTTGTGCAACCACGCCGCTGTCTATCAGAAATATTAATTCTGTGCTAAGGAACGACACACAGGGCTGACAGTGGATCGAAAGGTGGCTGAAAATCAGAAAGTGAGGAAAACGGAACGCGGCTTGCAGGAGAAATAACATCCGTCGTTATTTGTAGCACTAGTTTCCCTTTTATTTGATTTGTCAACAGAGGTCAACAAAAGCCAAAGCCCCACTTTGGCTTTTATTTAGCCAGCGTATACTGCCTTTATGCCTTATTTATTTTATGTATTTATTTATTTATCTTTTGCAAGTTCCAGTTATCATATCACTGATCTGAGCATGCAGGCAAACACCTACTGTGCAGTGTGATGCATGCTGGTAATGACAACTGACTTTGAGTCAAATTATCACTATACTAGCAGAGTATCGTGTTGGAAATGTGTCAAGCACAGACCATTTTCTGCGGCACTAGACATTGGAAATGTTGCCTTCAGTTGGGGATGGGGCTAGGCAAATGCAGCAACATGAAGTGAAGGACTTGGAGGAACAAACATAGAATGGACAGATATTGATGCTGAGGTTTCTACGTCTACACTGCTGCTACCCATAATAGCCATTCTGTTAGTTGTTCCGTACAAGAGTGTCTTGATGTGTTCACAGTGTATCAGCACTGTTTCTGTCAGTGCTATTGGCAAAATCTGCCTTGCACTGGTGCTTTTCATACAGTATGTCCACATGCTGATATAGTGGATTTGTTATAGATTCTCGCATAATATCTTCATTTTTTTCTCCAATAGAAAAAGGTTTTGTGGAATCATACAATTTCATTTTTAGAGGGCAAATTGCATTTGGCAGTGATGTGATATAGATGTACTGTATCTTATAATGATATAGACATATAGTAGCTTTTACAGAACAGCATCGGTGGAGGTTTAAGTTTCTGTTGAAAGTTCCGTCACATTAAAAGCTTAACAAAAAATGATTTTGTGGCTGTTATTGACATTTTCCTTCTTGAAATGTATTGTGCTCTGGCGTCCAATTAAACTACCGCAGAGAAAAAAACGAATGTGTCTGGATCTTTCAGTCAGATAGCGCAGGCTTTTCCCCACCAACTTAAACAGTGTCTGAAGAGTGAGATGGAAAGAATGAGAGGGGGGACAACATAGCTGATTATGACCAGAAGGGTGAAAGGGAACATTGCCTGTCCTGAGAAACAACTAATCTTTTCCAAACGCTTAATCAATTACATCTCCCACAGCCTTGCAGATACCATTTTTGATTTAACAAGCTCCTAGGAACGAGGGTAATTAATATTAGCTTACTTCTAAGCTGTCTGCTCTTGGCATTTGAATACAAGTGGTCCCATTGATTGTCCGTGGCGGGCTATAAGTTATAGCATGCAAAATTGTGTATGTAGAGTGTGACATTAAATTGAAATACTAAATAGGGCGAATTTGTCTCAATGAGAAAAACAGATGCAATGTGAGCTTTATCTAGTTTCCTATTCAGGTTCATCTTGGGACACTGGTTCATTAGAAGTTTATTTAATTTAATAGTTAATACATTTTATGGTTTTGATTTATCACCGCCGAAGGTTGATTAACCACAATAATAACGTACAATAAACATATCAATTGTAACCATGTGAAATAATTCAAATTCTGTGATGGTTGAGTGAGTGTAGCAACGTGTTCTGGTCAGTACTCAGTATGGTGCTGGTAGTTAGGTAGGTAGGTACAGAGTGGAATAGTATTAGAGTGGCAACACTAGCGCTGACTCCCATTGTAACAATGGAATGCGGAAGTGCTCATTCTATCTCATTGGGATAGTTCCAATGTTTGGAACTATAGCCCATATGCACACGCTTTGCGGCTAGATCAAAGCTCTCTTACTATTCCACTCGGGGAGTCGGGGTAGGTATACGTAGGTAGAATCAGGCTCATGACTCTCACAACAAACACCAATACCTGTGATAGATCCCATGTCAACATCAGTGGTGGACAGTAACAAAGCACATTTACAAAGTACTGTACTTTACTTGATTATTTGTATTTTTTTATACTATCTGGGTTCTTACTTGTAAAGATTTGGGTTTTTTAGTGACTTGTTTTGTAATTTTGGCGTGACTGTTAGGTATGCGTCTAATGTTTTCAAAAAGCTGTGCAAACGAGTTGGGCGCGCCCCCTAGTGGTCTGTTTGCACTGACTCAAACATTAGAAAACCACAAATAGGCCCAGGCCGTAGCGTAACGGTCTGGGCACCGGACTGGTAGTCCAGTCGCAGTGTGCCGCGGGTTCGACTCCCGGACCCGACACGGCCTTTACTGCATGTCATCCCCCATCTCTCTCCCGTTTCCTGTCAGCCTACTGTCTGTCCCTTCAAAAATCAATAAAAGGCGTAAGCCGCAAAATAAATATAAAAAAAAAGAAAAAAAGAAAACCACAAATAATTGATAAAAGATAATTTTCAATGGATTCTGTTACTATTGGGTGTGCTAAATTCTAGAAAGGCATTGTTTTCAAGATGGCGTCCACGATGGCTGCCGGGAACTAATACCTATCAACTGGGATTTAATGTGTAAAAAATCTAACAATTGTATGCACTTGGTAACTACTTTTGGATTTTGGCATGATGTTAGGTATGGGCATAAGGTTTTCAAAAACCATCACAAACTAATTTGGCTCACCCTAGTGGTCAGTTTGCAATGAAACCAATATATCAGGATATGGTTGAAACCCCAAATAATTGATAGAGATAAGAGATTTTTCAATGGATTCTGTTACTAGCCTATTGGGTGTGCTAAATAACATACTATGAAACTTATGAAACTATTTATTGTCTAGGATCGTGATTATGGTTGTCCATATGTCATTTCCTTATTTTAAATTATATATTATAGTAAAGTGATGAACTTTTTTCTGAACTTACTCCACTGTCCTAGCTGTATGTTTATTTCCTTTACCCACTTAGTCATTTTTTGTAATTTTTTGTGAAAGCATCAACTTTTGATGGTCAAAAAAATTGCAACATGTTGGTGCCAATGTAAGACAAACCCTAACACTAGTAGTAACTACGCTGGCTTGCAAAGGTAAAAAGAAAAGTAGATCCAGTGGTGTGTGCATGAATAACTGCACATCACCATCTGCTGCTCTCACTAAGACCTGCATGGCCTTATTTACTCAATGTGCTGTGTGTGACTGGTCACAGGTCACACACACACACACACACACACACACACACACACACACACACACACACACACACACACACACACACACACACACACACACACACACACACCTGCATTTAATGTAGAACTGCTGTCAGACACAAACATGTGGCCACCACTTTGACAGTGAAATGCTAGGCAAACAGCAGGCACAGTAATACAGAGGTGTAATGATACACAGAACAGTCAAGTTCCCATACAGTAGGATGATTAATTGATTCACCACATAAGCCCTATGTCTATTTTCTGAAGATTCTTGAGTGTTTTTGAACATTTTCGGTAATGTGTGAATGTTTTCGCCAATAATGACTTGCCCAAAATAGGGACTTAGGGGGTCATCGTACATCGTGTCACTTGCATTAGGAGAACTGATCTACAGGTAGCCAAGCGACACAGTCGTACTTCGTAGTATAAACTAATAGAGAGGCCAATATAGCAGTCACAATTTATGAAGCCCCCTGCTACCCCACAAGACCCACAATTATACTGTACAAACGACCACAACAGCGACACAGAAGCGTTCTGCGTCTGTCCGCGCTGCACTCCTCCTCAGTGGTAGCCCTGAAAAGCGGGTACATCCCACCTCAGCCCCCCCACCCCCCCCCCCCACACACACACACACAAACACACCCCAGTCAAAGGAGCTTTCTCCTTGGCCTTCCCCTTGCCTGTCGGAGAAGGGAGGCCTCCCGTTTCAGAACACCCGGGGAACATGAAACGGAGCCGGGCAGAGATGTCAGCTGGTCACCCCATCTGCCAGTCAGTGGGATGGTAAAGCTTTTGTCCTGGGGGGTATCCATAGGAGTGCTGTGTGTGTGTGTTTTGTGTGACTTTGGGAAGGGACGGTGTGCATCATCGTTTAGGCAAAAAAAAGAACAATTGGCCACAGGCAACCCGGCTGTATTTTGCTGCTTAGGTTTGTTACACGGCAGCAGAGCTTGTTGTGATGTTTTATATTCTGTCGGCTCAGTCCTTTCATGAGAATGTTGCTATGGGGGAACTAGTAATGTGTCGATGCTTGAATTTGAATTCTTGTCCATATAGGATGCCCATATTTTGCCAGCAAAACCATCAACTAAAGACATATACAGTAGCCCTCTGTTTTCTGATGAGCGTAAAATGTCTGTGTTGTGTAAAGTGACACATTTTATTTTTTAATGCCACAGGGACACAAATATATACGCGTTCAAGAACTGTCCTCAACAATTTCACACCTTTCTCTCCCTTCTTATGGAAATCACAGTTGGCAGAGGCGCTCGTCAGAATTCTAAGTTGCTTGGAACTTCTTTCTCTGTCCTGCCACCCCCACCACCGCCACACCCGCTAAAGAATATAACCTTGGCAGTGTAAACTGCAAACAGTTTGACTCCCATATAAATGAAGTGACGTGCATAGTGGATGGCAAGCCGGCCGCCTTACTGGCTGGCTCAATCCAGGGGAAAATTCCACCCGTGCATTCTACCGTTCGGTAGATAGGCCGCGCCCTTGAGCTACCGTAGGGGGAGACGCTGCCTGCTCTGTCTCTGCAGAAGGTGTCGAATGAAGGGCTGTGTGCGCACACAGACACACACACACACACGCGAGGTTTAAGCCTTTGGACGGGTCTGTATAAGCCCCAGAGTTCCTGAAAAGAGGACACACACAGACATTTAGTTTTGTTTTTATTGTTGTGCTTGCCGAGGATATCGGCACAACAAGTTAATATGGCCGTGTGCTCATGAGCCTGCGTGCATGAGCCCTTGTGAATTCTTTGTGCACGTGTTCATTTTTGAACGATGGGTGATTTCACCATCAGCTAAAATTCTAATTTATAGATACAAAGTAAGCCCATGTCCAGCGCCGTAATAATAATTTCTCCATGTCAACTCCGACTGCGGAACGGCATGTAGAAATATCCTCTTAAGTGGTGGACATATTCCCCGTGCTCACATCACTCACTCTCACCACATGATATATATAGTGGTAGTCCTGTAGGGCTGATGTATGCACAGCACTGCACAGGCAAGTCCTCCCTGAGTGAATCTATGATCTCGGGTTACTCAATCATCAATCAGGGCTCGCTGCAGTGTACTGTACTGTACTGTCGCCCGTCTTTTAAAGTGCACTTGCGAAGGACTGGCTAACATGGCCTAAGGGACGCTTGCCTTGGTCTGGGCTATCTCAGGTTTGATGTGAATATGTGCCTAGTTAAGACGACACACAGAACACAGAGATTCTGCATTGATATTGCTGGGTTTTTTATGTTCATTTATGAGCCAGCTGATTTCAGGAATGTGTCTTTTCCCCTTTTGGATTCTGTGGGATTGGACACATAAGTACCATTTGATTCATGCTTTCTTTTTCTGCTTTTCTCCCATTTTTCTTTTTCTCTTGGTTTCTGTAAAGTGAATCTAGATTTTTGATTTGCATTCTTTCTTTCTGTTTTCATTTTGTGCATAGTGAATAATTGCTAGAGGAAAAAATATATTTCCTGCAAAATGTCACTGGAATAAAAAGGCAGCAATACGACACCCTTTAAACATTTTCTCATATTTTGCATCAGCAATCTTATAAAACAATTTTCCCTGACCTTTTTCCAGTGTGAAAATAGTAAAAAGGAAAAAAGGAAAAAAGAAGTGTTTAAGCACCTGTGTAAAATATTTTGGAAAACCTTTGGCTGACATTATTGTCTCTGCCTTAAAGGTATATTCAGTGATTTCACTCAAAAAACCAAGGTTTCGTTTTTGGCTGTGGGACCCAGCCTTTCGTCCAATCAGGATAGAGAGTCAAAAACGAAACCTAAGGTTTTTTGACCCCCAGGGGTTAACTGGGGACAGGGAGGAACTCCTTATATGGCCAACACACTCTATAGTAGGGAGGATTATCACAACAAAACAATTTTTTTTGAATTAAGTGAAATCACTGAATATACCTTTAAGTGCTGGCAGCGTGTTCCTTAAATCTCAGAATAATGCCCCACATCAAACTAAACACATCCACAATCAGGTTTATCTGACAAAATGCAAGGGCTTCAAATTCCACATTTCAGACGGTCATGCAAGGGGAGAGCAGAGCAGGCAGACAAAAGAAGGCAGTGTTACACAGTCATATCCTCAATGTTAATTGAACTCCTTGAGAGTGTGCAAATGTAACCAAGTGGACACCAATGTGGGTACATTTTTGCAGTCGAGTTACAAATGGGTAAATTAACACTGGGAATTTTACTGTTTTTAACAATATACGCAGAATAAAAAGGTAAATATACATTTTGTTTCCCCCAAGTCGAAACTTTGAATTCATCATATTATCCGGAATAGCCATTCAAAAAAAAGATATTGCAGCGATAGAGATGCATGCCAATTTCACAGTGTGCTTGAAGTCAGCTATTGTACCAATTTAATGAGCTGTTTAGACTAGTGACCGGCTGCATTCTATCTGTAACAGCCTGCTTAATGCATAATTGTTATTGCCAGACGTACATGGAATTCATGCAAATGGTGTGTGTGTGTGTGTGACTGTGTGTGACTGTAACTGTGTGTGTGAGTGTGTGTTTATGCTTTAGAATAATTGCATTCCAGGCGGCACTGTTTAGTGTTTACTGTGCATGCATACGCACACATGCGTGCGCACACACATGCACGCACGCACACATGCAGGCACACAATCTCACTTAAAGGACAGATGAAGTTATTAGTTGCGAACGCAGTGAGCCACTTACTATGACAGCAAGGGCTGAATGTCTGTGTGTGTGTGTGTGTGTGTGTGTGTGTGTCACGCTGTTACACCACCCGCCCGCCACCAGAGGGCGCAGCTGTAGCACACACACACACACACACACACACACACAGGGCGCAGCTGTAGCACACACACACACACACACACACACACGAGCTGCGTTCGCTTCCCGCGTTTGCGCGTCTTACTTGTATATTGAGATGCTGTGTTGTTCATCGTGTGTGCATACGCACCTGCGTATGTGTTTACGTGTGTACCGTATGTGGACGCGGCCGGCGGTGGCGGCGTTTTCGAACATGTCCGTCCCCGTCCCATCCTCCCCTGCCCCTCCAGTATCCTGTGACAGGTTCACCATGCTCTCCAGGGGAGGCCTTCACTCCCAATTTAGGCGCAAGCATCATCAGATGACAACAATGGCTCCGGCACCCTACCTTTTTGCGATACGACTACAGTTAACTTAACAAGGTTCGATATGTGAGCTCCATCTTTGATGTAATTGATTTCAATGGGTTGAGCATCTTCCCCCTGTGGAGTGTTTTTTTCTTTTTTTTTCTCCCTTCGGTGCATCTGTCAGGCTGATCCTCAGAGGGAAATGTAGGTCATTTCTGTCACATTTTAAAAAGAAAGGAAAAAAAAACCTCATTACTGTCTTTTATCATATTTTACATTTACAAAGAATCTGAATATCCTCCATTTTATACTGTACGTGCTTGATGACCAGCATAGAGAAAACATTTTATGCAGGCTCAACCATCAGTCAATTCTGATATTCAAATTGTTCAAATTGTTCACAGTCAAGATTGCAGTCATGTGTGGCCACTGGCCACAGTGGACATACTGGTTGACCGAGGTCCCCCAAAGGGATCTATCCTGGGCCCCCTCATGTTGTCCCTCTAACAGGGGGTCCGGGACCCCTAGGGGGTCCTCAGAGATACTGCAGGGAGGCCACCAAATCTTTGTGTCATAGGGACTTTATTTTTTTTATTTTTACATGAACCACTTGAAACTTTGCATCCCTATTCTGGGGGACCATTAGCCTAAAATAGCAGATGTACAAGTATCAGCCAAAAGTACAATTGACAAAGTATTGAGGGGTTTAAGTATGTAGTCGTGGTCCCTGCTTCATCTCCCTCTCAGCTAAGGGGTCCTTGGCATGAAAAACTGCTGAAAATAGCCCCATCTACAATGTTGTGAGTTTGCAGATCTGCCATTTTAGCCCAATGTTTGCTTATCGTGACATGCCCAGAACAGGGATTTGAGGGTTCATGTGGTTAAGCAGAAGCGGAGCAACATCACAACCCATCTGGCCAGCAGGTCCTGCTTGTTTCAGCAAATGATCATAATAGACGGCAGCAGAGCAGAAATCAAAGCACCCCCCGTCGTCGACCTGTTAGGAACGTGGTCACTCCACCAGCAAATGTGGCATTTCAATATGTTGAACATTCACCTGCCGCCTTTTCACTGGCCACATGTCACCATGACGTGTAGAGCTTTTTTGAGACTGACGATGCAATTCGAGAGTGTGAGCTTATAGATCTGCTATTTCCGTTGGATTTGCGTCCCAGAATAGCAACACTGCAGGGTTCATGAGATTCAAAAGAAATGAAAAAGAAGTTGGATGCATATTACAGCAATGAAGTGAAAGAAGCCATTATTACAGCATTGATTAAAAGTCTCACTAGATTCTATCCATGAGACGGTATCTTTCAATGTGTCTATTTTCCTCAGATGCTGATCATGACCTACAGCACGGGTGCCAATATTGGCACAGGGGAGGGTGGTCACTGACTGAGTGTGTGAGAGAGATCTTTTATTTTAATATTAAGAAGTATTCAAAAAAGTTTAATCTGTGAAATGAAGTCCCCTCACGTCTATATATAAATTACACCTCCATATAATTCTACATTCACTCAAACTCTGGGCTCCGAGTCTGTGTGAAAGAAAATAGGTCACATAAAAAGGTTATGCACAGCCTACGGACAATCAAAATCAGATGGAAATATTACATTTGTATGTGGTCACATAATTAAACATTATGTTGATACGGCACACTGATTATCAAGAAAATGAAAACATGGCACTTCATGTCAAAAAGGTTGCTAACCCCTGACCTACAGTATAGTTAAAACCTGCCATTTCTGTTCACATCCTTAACTCTCTTGATCAAGCTCGAATAAATCTGACCAAATCTATCTCAAGTAAAAAAAATGCATCGCTGTTGCTTTGGACAGAAACTTTGTTAAATGTGTATACTTCATCATATTCTTTCATTAACCACTATCAACTTGGTGGACACTAATAGGTCAAAATTGGTCCTTATTTTGTGTTGTCATGGGCCACAAAATGGGGACCTATTTTGGCCATGGTAATAATGGGGTGAAGATTTTCAAAATAATTGCAATAGCTTTTATAGACTTTCTAAAATATTGTAAATGGCAGATCTACAGTACAAGCTGAAAGGCCTTGCGGTGTAATCTTGTAGATCTGCCATTGCTGCACAAAGTACAACAGTATACCATAGCATCCCTATCTTGGTCACGCCATAATGAGGCAACATTCACCGACAATAGCAGATCTACAAGCTTACAACACGTGACTTCTATCGTAAAGTAAATTTGGTGTACACACTATATACTGTAGGGTATACTGTAGGGTTCAACTGGTTAAGTGGTTAAAGCGCCTAACGTTTGTTGAACTGTCACAGTAGATGTGTGTGTGCTCGTACTGTATGTATGTTTTGGAGGAGGAGGGGGGGTTGCACTGGGAGACGAGGGCCGTCATGGGCCACCTGGATTTATTTGGGCCATCCAAGACGGGCCCCATGGCCGCCTGGGGCCCCTCTTGGATTTGTCCGCATCGGGCCCGCTAGCAGAAGGTGCCTCCTCACCACTCACACCTGAGCTCTCTCCCAGCCGGGGACCATCTATCTCCCCCACCCCCCTCTACACTCACTCCCTCCTCTCCATCCATTCTACCTATTCCTTCCTTCCTTCCTTCTATTCCCTTGTTGTTGTTTATATTTTTGTTATTTATATATATCACATACTCATTTTTGTCTTCCATCTCTCTCTCTCTCTCTCTCTCTCTCTCTCTCTCTCTCTCTCTCTCTCTCTCGTTCTCTCTCGCTCCATGACCTGGCCTACTTTTACCTCTCTCCACTGCTGACCCTTTGATGTCGGTCACGTTAGTCCCTTCCACAGATCATTGGTCCATTTTGAAACGTTTACTTCACTCACTCCACTCCCTGTTTATGTATATACATTTCACAGAAGGGAAATGTATTCATTTAATGGTCAGCATTGATCTCTCTCTCTCTCTCTCTCTCTCTCATTCTCTTGTGTGTTAGTTTATCATTTGTAAATCACACTCACATTCAGTCTTTCTCGATGGTTCACCCCTCTCTTTTGCACATACTGCCTGTTCTGTTGATGTTTTTCCTAAGTGTCTCTTGACTTAATTCCTGGAATAAAGGGAGGCTTTATTCAGGCAGGGAAGAAAAGGTGTTTGCCTGTCTGCTAGCATCTTTTTCATTTAGACTTGAAGTGATGGAGATGCAAAAGTGTGGAGGCGTGTACATCTCAGAAGAAGTCAAAAGCTGCAGAGCTGACGAGACGCTAACTCAGCTGCTTTGTTTTGTAAAGGTAAAAACCAAGCCGAGATTGACACCGCATTCATACATCTGGTTGGGTTTTCTTTTTGTATTTGCGGGATGTGAGAAACAATGTCATTGATTTATAGCCGTGTCGTAGCAAGATCCTCAGATATTCGGGTCTGAAAGTCAACGACTGGGTGTGCTTCATCTTCCTGACCTGATCTGCAGATTCACAGAGCAAAACACAGACTCTGAATCACTGCAAATCAAAGGGCCTAATGTCAACCTTGGGATTTCAATGCAGATTTGTAATGTGATGTTCCAATCTCCCAAGCCCCCCGTCCCACCTTCCACCCCCGTCACTGGATCACATTATTTTTTAACATGAAATTCACTTTTTAATCATATTCAGCTATATACTGTATAGGGCAGTGTTAAGGATCACCAAATTGATATTAATTTGGCTGCTGACACCCCATTTGAAAATACTGTGCCATAAATCATTAGCTAACATTTGTCAACATGTTTTGATAATGCCCTCGTCAAATTCAATGCGCCAACACGCTGTGAGCTTGTAGATATGCTATTTTTCAATAGCAAGAAGAAATAAGTGCTTAAACGTTTTTTTCATTTTGCTGGGGACCCCTTGGACCCCTTTCATGGACCCATGAACATTCTTGGACTCCACTTTGAGAAGTAGTGTTTTGGCGAAACATGATTTCTTCTTAAATATGGTTAGGTAATGCATCTCAAATTCAAGTCTCAAGGGGACTCACATTTCCACTTTATTTGGCACACACACACACACACACACACACACACACACACACACACACACACACACACACACACACACACACACACACACACCTCAACACATTTCGTGAAGACTCTTCATCAGAGCGTTCGTAGCACACATATTCAACTCAATAGGTTGAGGGCCATGATTTCTTCTACAATGTACAATGACAGGTTTTTTTTTTGTACACTTACTTGCATAAGCAAGCAGTCAAGCCCAGAGTATCCACGCCAAAGTCACACACTTTTATTTTTAAATCCTCGCCCCACAGTATGAGGAACTAGGTCCTTATTAATATTTAGCTGCGTGTCTATAAACAGGTATTGATAAGGAGATTCGGGAAGGAGACTCGGAAGACAGAATGCCAGTAAATAACCACAGATCCCCCAGAGCATCTTATGTGTTAGCTTTACTGTTCCTCAAGTCATATAGATGGAGACTAGAGTAAATATGAACTTTCTAAAAATATGTGTAGGAAGGGAGAAAGGAAGCAGAAATCTGCTGACTAGATATTTAGGAATATGTATGTTTGTCTTCGGTGGCAGGCGGTTGGAATGGGGAGGATACTCTTGTGCCACTTAATAAGCTTATAAATGACAAATCATGTGCTAGACTAAGTTTGTCAGTGAATTTGATACTAAATTGGTCAGGTTTGGACTGGATCGTTTTGTTGTCACTTAATCATTGGAATATTACAGTTCTCAGGTTCCAGACAGTTCAGCTGTGCCTGAATCAGCCATATAGGCCTTGGGGGGGGAAATAAAATGCTTTTTGGAGAGGATTCTCGTCCATTCTTGACACTTAAATATTTCAAAGTTACTGTAATGTCAACAAGTTTAACCGCCATTCTAGCATCAGCAGTGATTTTGATTTAAAAATAATAATAGGTTTGCCATGGTGGTGAGGTCCGGTTGTCTAACTGAAAAAAATAAAATAATAGTCTAATTATTGTAGTATGTATGTAGCATATATTTAGTAGTCTAATTATTGACATATCAATTTCAATAAAGGCATTTTAACATTGCTCATTTCAATTTACAAATGTACAGTATGAGAGCGTCTATTTAAACCATAGTTCCTTTTTGATGCTGTCTCACTGTTTGTGTTCTCCACTACACAAACTGACAGACCCAAACATATTCAACATTCCAATTTTCACAAGTGCAGTTTCTGAAACCTTACTAATAAAAGCAGTGACGGTGGAATTAATGACAGGATCCCCATTATTTTCACCATATCGTTTCTAGTGGAATTCAAAAATAGCAAAACTAGTAGATCTACAAGCTCAAAGTGCGACACAAAAGGTTTAAAATAAAAACCCAGGATATTTGCAACATGCATTCCATAAAAAGAGGAAACGGTGCTCTAACCTAAAGCCAATAGGCTGCAGCCTCTGCTAAAGTGCTAATCAGGGCCTTGCCGTCATGGGACTCCTCCACAACAAAGGCTGGGACCAAACCCAGGCCGCCTGCCGCCTGACCAGCTCACCTGCCGGCAGGTTAAAAGTGAGGCGCCGCTGTTGGTCGCTCTGCACCGGCCCCTAATTGATCCCATTTGGACAACCACACTGTGCTCTTTAAGCCGTTAACATCGGGAAAGCATCTTGTCTCATAATATTCACTTCCTGATGTGCTGCAATTTTTTTTTTTGAAATTAATGTTTGAAATTAATCAAATCATTTAGCATTTTCTTTTACGCAAATCTTTTCTTCTGGAGGTCCCTGGCATAACATTTTCAGATACGGGGTCCGTGGCCAAATATATGACAATTTGGGGATTCTTGGTATGAAAATGATTGCAAACCACTGTTTTTTTTTGTAGCTTTCACCTTTTTCATTCTATTTTTTGAAGAGCGACAGAGACAGTAGGCTGACAGAAAATGGGGAGAGAGATGGGGGGTGACATGCAGTAAAGGCCGTCGGGATCGGGAGTCGAACCCGCGGCACACTGCCAGATTGGATTACCAGCCAAGGTGCCTGGACCGCTGAGCCACGGCCCAGGCCGAGAACCACTGCTTTAGAATGCATTTATGTTGTAGAAGCGGCCTTAGGTCTTAATGGGTTAAAGACAGGGCGGGACCCTGAGCAGTGGTGCCACCGGCGGCCCTGGGAAACCTGACAATTACGGGGAGCTGACGGGTTTCGTTACCGTCGCGTCCACGGGGAGGTCAGCCCTGCACACCGTCAATGGGTCACTTGGCTGTGATCAGCCAGATACGATTCCAAAAACTCTGCACGGTCAAAGAAACGGAGCGTATAGACGCAGCATGATCAAAGACACAAAACACCATGAATGGTTTACCTACGTCCTATACATCAGTTGTCAACTTGGTATTATGTTACAACCAGGGGGGGACATCCATACTTTTAGTTTTCTTTTCTTTTTTTTGATAATTTTTATCCCACGATTTTGCAACCCATTATTCACCCAGTGTACATTTTTGTTATTACGACGAGTTCCTTTCCCCTCCATCAGGCGCCCCGGCTACCCAGGAGGTATAGAGACCAGGAGTACTGCATGTTTTTTGTATGGGCACTGATGACGCGGAGGAGAGAAATACTTTTACTTTTCTTCTATCAATTACTCACCCCATGATTTTGTTTTGGGGGAGATATTTTTGTTTGGTCGCATTCCCTGATTGTAATTTTATCAAACATATCAGATAGTTTACAATTCCAAAAATATAATGCATAGTTACTTCAGTCTCACCAGAAGCAGGGACAAATCACACCTTCACAGAGACACTGTGAATGAGCTTTCATCATACTGTACTCCTGAAAATATACTGTACAATGTAAGGAGAAAGCCTGCTACTTTTGGAAAGATATGGGGTAGGTTATTTGAGGTTCTACCTTCAAAATCTCCTCTGGGTTGATTTTGTTTTAGTTTTATTTATATTATTTGTATTTATTTATCCGAGTTGATGTTGTCAAGTGGTGTTGTGTACAATACATAGTAATGAGAGCTGTGTAGTTTACCTTTCTGCGGTTGGTGGATGGGGGGGGGGTGTTTTGCTGTTTTTTGTTTTCTTTTTTTGAGTTTGTCTAAAAAAAGAAAATCATGATTCTGTAATTCATTGTTTTAAATGATGATATCTGCATTATCATTAATGCAGAAGCAGGGACAAATCACATCCCCACAAGCCATAAAAAGGAATGACCAGCAGTGATATCAAAAGCATAGACATGACAACCCCCTAGGCACAAGTATATTTCCTTATGTAACCCCCTGACACTGTCACCACTCACCAATACTCTCAGCCAACTTAACACAGATGGTTCAAAGACTAGGCACACAAAGTTTCTTAAAGGCCTTCCTTGATAATCTCCAACTATAAACAGGGCAGATAGGGTCGCTAATCTGTGTGTGTTTGTATGCTCATGTGTGTGTGTGCCACCAGAGAGTCAGCCTTAAGTCCTCTATCAACTTAATAGAGTATTAGTCATTTCTCCAAGATGTCTGCGACCGTAATTAGTGGATTGCTTTGAGCTGGAGCGGACGGGGAGGGGGGAGGGCAGAGTAGAAAAGGGCCGTCCATTTTATAGTGATGATGGAGGTTATAGTTTCTGTGACAACTGGACCAGAGTAATCAAAATGTGTTAATAATCCCATCAAAGCGCTTGGCGGTGCTTCAGTGAGAAGCCCTGGCGAACGCCAATCCCCCCCAAGCGCTGACTACCCCACCCCATCCACACTGCCTCTGTCTGTCTGTCTGTCTGTCTCTCCTGTCAAGAACTAACCAATGTCTGCTTTGTTTTTGGTCATGCAGTCCATGCACAATGCCGTACTATAAGATTGAGTATTATGTTCATTCATGCTTACACATGCACGCACACATGCACCCGCGTGCGCACATGCACCCGCGTGCGCGCACACACACACACACACACACACACACACTCTCTCTCTCTCTCTCTCTCTCTCTCTCTCTCTCTCTCTCTCTCTCTCTCTCTCTCTCTCTCTCTCTCTCTCTCTCTCTCTCTCTCTCTCTCTCTCTCTCTCTCTCTCTCTCTCTCTCTCTCTCTCTCTCTCACAGACAATGTTGTCTTTTCTACGTTCAGGAATAAGATAATAAAATAGTTAATCTTGACACTTACCATGAGGTTGAGGTCATTTAGCCCAGTGGTTCTCATCAAAGTGGGGTCCGGGGACCCCCAGGGGTCCCCAGAAAACCTTGGCTGTCCCAAAATAGCAGAAATACAAGCTTGCAGCTTGTATATCACACTATGAGCTTGTACTTCTGCTATTTTTGAATATTAAAAAAAATATGGTATTTGAAAAGTGTTCAAAATGTTGAAAAGAAATGTTGATTTTTTTTTTTTTAATAATTTAAAACAAATCTTCTCTTCTGGGCATCCCTGGCACAAAACATGTTCAGATGGGGGTTTATGACCAAGTATATATATATATATATATATATATATATATATATATATATGTATATGTTATTTGGGGCTCCTTGGCACAACATTTTTGAGAACTGCACTGATTTAGTTTACTCATGTGTCATTGTCACATGTTGCAGTGGCAGCAAGTGCCCAGAGGGGGGCGTTACATAGAATCGTTGGGGTCTACTTTAGTGTAGCTGCCTATGCATCCAGCCCCGGTGGGACCCCTCCGGGTCAGACTATATGAGGTCCCAATAAGTTCCAGCTTTTGTCCTAAGGATTAAGGCAGGGGTCAAAGTTTGCCATGATGGCCAGATGGGGTCTATAGGGCCAGAATATCCCCACCATTTACCCTAAAAGGGCTTTGAGCATTTAGATCAATGGCTTCAATCAATGTGCATAGCGGTGGACATAATGCCGGCAACAAAAATTTAGATTGCGTGCATATTGATCAGAGAGAGAGAGAGGGGTTGAGAGAGATATTGATTAAGTTGTAGATTTGGGTTCATGTTAGGTGTAGACATTTCTGGATGGACTAGACGCTTCTGTATGCTTACTGATGTGCAGGGAACCACGTTGTCTGTTTACCACATCCCTATTCTCGCCAGGTTACAGTAGACGAACAGTTGGCAGAACATGCAGATCCTAGAAAGTTCACACAGCGGGCAGGGGGCGGGGGATACCGTTATATATAATGTTCTGCCTCTTAGTTATAACGGCACGTTGTGATCTTATTTGAACGGCAATGCATAGCGATGAAATTTGGAACCCCTGTGGGAGTGGGAACCCAGTCAACGAATTATGTACGGTTTAAGACGGTTAAAGCTGTATTCCATACCTTTTCATATTATAATGTAAAATGTTATTGTTTCCGCCAGAGACGCACAAAGAGCCAAACTTGGCAGACAAGACGATGATGACCTTAAAGCATATAGTTTTCACTCTGGTCTGTATGAAATGTGTGGATCCATGTCCTCATTGTGCAGTGTTGTCCGGTTCAGAAGGTGCACCGTGCATGTCACCTCTGTGAGCGTGACACCCTCTATCTGTAAAGCTGAAGGGAGAGCAAGCATCCGTTTGAGACATGACCCTCCGTCCACGTCCCAGAGAGGAGCTTAATAAGACCTAATAGAAACAATACCAAAATGACAACAACTCTGTGTCATTAAAGAAAAGATGGCCGTGGTGTATAGCAAAACACTTGCACTTACTGTTATACAGTATGTATATTCAATTACACTCTCAAAATCCTATGCGAATATATGAACGGTGCATTAACCCATTGACGCCTGGTGCAACGTATACATTGTTCTACCCTTGATGCCGGCGCGCTCTCTGTGTCTCATCAGCTATTGCTATACATGTAGCAACATAACTATTTAAAAAAGAATCATCAGAATTTGAAGGTTTTCAGAAACCTTAGGTCAGGCCATAGAAGGCGTTCCCAGATTCGGCCTCAGGCATCAATGGGTTAATGCTTGGCAGGCGGGAAGCAGCTGTATCGTATAGGTACATTGACGTGTGTGTGTGTGTGTGTGTTTGTTTGTGTGTGTGTGTGTGTGTGTGTGTGTGTGTGTGTGTGTGTGTGTGTGTGTGTGTGTGTGTGTGTGTGTGTGTGTGTGTGTGTGTGTGTGTGTGTGTGTGTGTGTGTGTGTGTGTGTGTGTGTGTGCGCGCGTGCATGCGTGCACATACACGTACATATGTGCGCGGCAGGGCCGCCGGGGCACCCTGGGAACGCTAACGTAGCTGCGATCGCTGGAGGATTCATTGACTTTGTAATGATTAGTGGTCAGCCCTGCCCATGCTTGCACTGTACCAGGGATTTGGCCTAGTCGCTGCTACTAGACCAACACACCCCCGCCCACCCCTGCACCCCCCCGGGCCTTCGGCGCACACCGCTAGTATCGACTCACCCCACAGACCCCCTTCTTCTTCGGGCCTGCCAGCAATCTGTCAAAAGCCATTAACACAACCAGAGGGAGATACAGCAGAGAGGAAGAGGATAGTTGTTCTTGTTGTTGTTTTTTGGTCTTTCCCGTTCTCCGTTCCTTTCTTTTCCCTCTCTCATCACCTGCCCTCCTCCTCCCGACTTGAAATGAGAGAGAGAGAGAGCGAGATAGCAGAGCAGAGCGATAACCTTTGACAATAGTCCTTCCAACTTGTGGTGCTACTATACTGTACTGTATGTATGGCTTGGTATTGATCTGGGTTGGCAAGTATGCAGAGAGGCGAACAAGCCAGCCAGCGAGCTGCTGCGTGCTTTCAAGTCCCACACACTTTTTTCCCTTGGATGGGGAGAGGAAGTTTCATATGTATGTTGACCTCTGGAGGTCTCCCATCAGCTATGGAGATGTGTTTAGGGCCTCTGTGTATGTGTGAGGAGGTCCTGTGCTCCTACATGTACTTGTTTCAGCATGGTAATTTATACATGTGTTTAGAATGTGTACACACATACACATGCCTGCTCCTGCATGTTTGTTGCACTTGTGTGTGTGTGTGGGGGGGTTGTAGAGCTTGACCTTTCTAACTTTTATTATTTTTCCAGGTTCAACTTGTGTCCAGCACAAGTTGAAATGAAGAAAGTGCCAGCACTCATTACTGTATGTCCAACACAGACAAGCTATCCATACTTTGTATTCTTCAAAGCTAAGCCACGATTTGAACTTTGGTAGATTGTTGTGTCCACGAGCGCACATACACTATGAACACACGCATGTGCACACCAAAGCGTCGCACAACACCGCAGCGTTGCCCTTTTTTTCTGTTAGGGCTCAGTCTCCCCAGAGAAAAGTGGCTGTCAAAGAACTTTGTCCAAACGACAAGAAATCTGACAGGAAGGAATGGAACACTTCCATACCGGCGTTCATCAATCCTCAGCTCGTTGTGAATTCATTATTTATTTATGGCTCTTTGGGGGAGGTGCATTATATTTGAATAATACGGGCCGTGCGAGTGACGGGAGGTGTGTGTGTGTGTGTGTGTGTGTGTGTGTGTGTGTGTGTGCACTGCGCCAAACAAAAACAGCAAAATGACAACCACACCAAAAGCACCTGAGGGCACATGCCAACCCCGCGTCACTGTCACTGTACCCTCGCTCTGCCCCCTCCCTTTGTGGGTGCAATGCTCAGCAGGACGCCACACACACACACACACACACACACACACACACACACACACACACACACACACACACACATATACACATACTGTACAAGTAGCATTGTGATAGACAAACATGTATGTAAACGTACATGTAAACATTCTTTTCATACACCTAATGTATACTCTGATATATACCCTCCATTCCTAATATTCCAATACATGCAACATTATGCACTTATTTATTTTCTTCTATACTGTATAAACACAACACACACACATTATGCATACATGCACTCAAATATACACCAAACGACTTTGAGTCAGAAAAGCGCTATATAAATTGTATATCATTATTATTATTACACCGGCATCCACACACACACACACACACACACCCTCCACCACGCCCTGGGGCCCAGAAAGCGTGTGGTGGTGGCGGCTTCGGGTGGGTCTGATAAATGGATCCCCATCATGCTGTGATCTCGGCTTGTCAGACAAGCATCACAGAAAGCACACAAACACAAATAAACACGGAGAACACGTCAGGTTGATAGGACCTCCGTTGATGGCTTCCCACATCAAATCATCCATTCATCTATCTCATCCATCCATCCATCCATCCTTCCATCCTTCCTTCCTTCCTTCCTTCCTTCCATCTGGAATGAGGATGCTAAAGAAAGCCAGAGACATTGTTTGCAATGTTTGATGTTTCCTAGTTTATAGCAACTAATGGCTCCATCACGCCGTCAGCGTCTCTGTCACCGGGTGCTGGGAATTTGTGGTTAGAACTAATCCGTTGAAAAAATGATACATTTAATTTAAATAGACCCAAAATAGCTGATCTACGAGTTCACAACGGATCACAATGAGACACATTGCTATTTCCGTATGTTTTGAGTGATATTGTTGTATGACAAAAAGTGCTTAATCGATCTAGTCGTTTAAAAACTAAATCTATTGGAATGTATCCATCCATTTGTTGATTATATTAAAAAAATAAAAATGCTTCTCGATTTACTAGATGTATCAAAATTGTACTCGATAGACTAATCGCTAAGGAAATAGCAACCCTAGTGGGCAATGTCAGCCATTGTCTGGTAGTTTTGCGAGCTGGGTGGTTTGCCTTGGGAAAGGTCCATGCATGCAAGGTGAACATTTCTGAACCTTCACCCCAACTTCAAGTGCCCAAGCTGTTGAGAAGATGCACCAAAGTGTCCGTGCACAGAGTGACATGCAGACACTCCAAATAGCACTTAAAAATCCTGTGGTGTTAAGTGACGCTGCCCCCCCCCCCCCAAACTGACACGCACGGGGGGGCGCAAACACCTTCCGTTCTCACACAGGCAACCCTATGATAACCTTCGCCTTCAGTTGTGAATGTGAACCCTACACACAGCGGCCCATCGCTTGACACCCGAACGCCACGACCACACGGCCTGAGTGTCCCGGCGTGTCCTTACAAGACAGCACAAAGCCCACCCCTCCCCTCTCCGTCCTCAGACAGTGGCAGCCCCCAGAATCAGACCACAACAAACAACAAAAAAGAGGGAGAACCTGCCTTTTGTTTGCTATTCTCAAAGGTGGATCATGGACCGGGCCCGGTAAGAGATTGTGACAGAGGTGATGTCTAAATTAATCATTCATGCTCCCCTCACATGGGCTACAGTAACGGCCCTGAAATATTAATGGCCACCGCAGAATAAATTTGATTCCCTTTTCTCTCTGATTAGGATCCACTGGCGCGGCTCACACACACACACACACACACACACACACACACACACACACACATGTTTATTTATGCCCTGGAGATGAGGCAAGGGGGTCACTAGCAGGAGTTTGCCTGCGTGCACGCGCACACACACATGCATAAGTGCATGTGTGCACGCACAGACGCAAGCACATTGACACAGTACTTTCCTCTCCCCTCTTGCACTTGTGTACCACCTCATTGTTTTGGAATATGTACATATTTTTCGCATTTTGGTGGTGGGCGAGCAGGCTATACATTATACATTATAGGCTTGTACCAGCAAGGTATGATATACCATATGAATACTGCAGACGGGATTTTTCGTTTGTTATTTTAATTAGACGAGGGACAGTTTGTCTTTTTTTTTTTGCCAAACAAGATGTGAGTGGAATCAAGCGTGTGTGTGTTTGTGTGTGTGTGGTGCAGTGCGGTCATCCCACCTCCAGATGGAGATGTGCATGTGAGTCTTCCTGAATTGATGTAAAACCCAAGTTTAGTGAGTGTCAAAGCCTGTCCGGTGTCCCAGGCTGTGACCTGACAGCAGAGTGGAAACTGGCTGTCGAAGAAGACTTGTGGCGTTTTGTTCCCCCATCTCAGACACCAGGAACCTGTCCTTGGCGCACACACACACACACACACACAAAACCATCAGCTGTTTAGGCTTTGACGTGTTACTGGAGACCTCAGACCTCCCTGTACCCTTGGCTCCCCTTTCCTGTTACCCTCTCTCTCTCTCCCCCATAAAATCGGAATGTAGAACGACCGAACAGGGCATAAACTTGAGCTGTTTATTTAAAGACAAAACCTAATCCACCTTTTCACAGTTTCTGGACAGTATATTTGCAGCACAGGCCCCTATACAATGTTGGAGCTTGTCAGAGACAGAAAAAGAAAATAGGTCTTGGTGCGTACCATATACAGTAATCACATCATCTTTATGTTAAAATCCTGCTCAAGACGATATTGCCTCTCCCATCGGTCTCCGTTCACCGTTCATCTAACGATCTCCATCTGAAATAACTGTTTGCAGAGTGGCGATGGTGCGTGGCGTCTTTATTCCTTTGCTGTAGACTTGTTGTGGCTGATCTCCATGTCTCCATATCCCTGTGCACGCTTCAAGTTCTTTAACAGCCATCGTCCAGGTCTCGTATTATGCTTCCTTTCAGATATTATTTTAGTCAGTAAATTATTTAGTTTGTGACAGTGACATCCAAAAGGACCCTCACTGGAAGTGGAGGTGAGACTATAGCCTCGTATAGGGTTGTCCTTCTTGCAGTTCGTCTGTTTTTCAAAGAGACCACATACTTCCTGAATAAGTACAGCCCGTGTTCTGACTTGGTTCCCTGACTATTTTGCCTGAGCTTTCCGTGGAGTTTGAGGAAATGCCCTGTGCCATGTCCGCCATGTTCCCACGTGGTGTTCCACACGCACCAAGGGAGGTTCTGTAGCTCCCAGCATTCTTGTCAGGTAATTTTAGGCTCATCTGTGAAGCCGATATGTGCCCGGGGATGATCTCTACATTTATTGTATGTCGTCCACGCCCTGTCGAGTTATATTTAGTCATGTGTACATGTTGGCTGTTTATGTCATCTGTAACTAAGCCAGGCACTGTCCAATTATCTGTTTGCTTTTCCTGCCTATTGTGTTTGTTGTGGTCCAACCCTGCCAGGATCTGACAGTCGTTTGCTCGCCCGCTACGACATGACAGCGGCCATATTTTCATCATCCGTTCCAGGCACGCGCTGTCATTCACAAAGTAGTCGGCTACTTTGCTATTAAAGTACACCGGCATGCACACATTTGCACATGCAGTGTCTAGTTGTGCATTTCGCATGTGCCCATTCCCTAGATGCCCCCTGTTTAGTTTTTTCATTGTTTTATTTATTTATTACATGTGTGCGTACAAGGCCATGAGGAGACTTTGTGTGCTGGTGTGCTTGTCATAATAATCTCGCATTTGTGTGTGTGTGCGACTGTGCGTGCATGCACACGCGTGTGTGATCCTAATGATGCTTTCCTCCTACACTCTATCGGGCTGTCAGCACAGTGCCGGTGACTGTCACAAACGCCACTCCCCCCCTCCCCTCCCCTCCGCGTCCTGCCGAGATGGGTCATTTTTCAGTGTCAGGACAGAAGATTCACTCTGGCACCAGATTGATCCGGGACACGTTGGACTCATTATTCTCCGTTTGCACACGTCTTCTCCGTGCAGACCCTACACAAGTCGACAAGACGCAGCCGAGGCCGCGCACAGAGGAGAGAAAAACATTAAACATACACCGGCTCTCCTCAGCGTGTCATTAACCGTCATTTTAAATTGGACTGCGTAGCTCAGCATCTCAGGTGAAATTAAAATGCGCAACAGAAATTAGCGTGCACGATACTCAACATCATTACATGTGTTGAGAACCATTTGCGTTAGATGTCGTTTGTTTCACTGATTCGTTCAGTTGAGGACTCCAAAATACTATTTAACATCCATTGAGTACCTATTAATAAACCCTATATATACTGCTGCTGTCCCCCAGAGGTCTATAATAGGCCTGCTACAATTTCCCCTCTCCCCAAATATCTTTGTAGAACATTTATTTTTTGTAGATCCGTTATTTTTGCTGAATGTTGCCTCCAGAATAGGGTCACGAATGGGTTCATGTTGTTAGTGAGCCAGGTGCTCGACAGCCACAGCATGCATGTTCTCAAATCCATCATCCATCCATTCATTTCTCTACTACCTGTATCCCAGTTTCCCAGTTTCATGTGGATTTCATCTCCTGCTTCCACTTTGTAAACCAGTTCCCGAAAAGGCTTTACAACAGTTTTCTTGCCGTTTCACCTTGTCTGTGGGGCATTTGCTCTGATTTCACCATTCCTTTACCACTCTTTCTATATCTCTCTTGAAGCCTTTTCCAAATTTTCCATCAACCATCCCCATCCACCGTTGGCTATATGTTCCTCTGTCTTACCCTTTTCCTAAATCAGTGCTTCTCAAACTGTCTCATGTCAAGGGCCGCCTAATTCATGTATTTGTCATGTATGTAGGATTACAGTTGGTAAATGGATTTTGATGCTATATTAACACATTGCTGGGGACCCCCTGGAACCTCATCGAGGACCCCTGGTGGGGTCCCCGGACCCAACTTGGAGAACCACTGGGCTATCTGTCCCTAAAGCCTCTCCTCTCTGTCTCATCGCTGTTCTCGTCAGGGCGGATGGAGAGTGGGACGGCTGTGAGTGTGTGAGGATGAGAGGAGGGAGGGAGGTCAGGGCCTCGGGCCCCTGGTAGCGTGGTATTTTAATCTAGGCTATTTGTAATGACAGGCCTCCTGCGAGCCCAGAGGAGTGGCGGGCCGGGGGTCTCTGACAGGTTCTAATCGCTGACAGGGAAAGCAGCTCAGGAATGTGCCGGCGAGACCCCGCCTCCCTCATTCCACCCGCCACTATCATCCTTTGCTCTCTCTGTTTCTCTCTCTCTGTCTCTCTGTTCGTGCATGTATCGAGAGATTGTCTTTGCACGTCTGTTCACTTCTTTGTCTTCTTTATTCTTTCTCTCTCTCTCTCTGCCATTTTGGCTTTTGTCCAGGGGCTGCTCCCTGCCACGGAGGCCCCTCTGTCTGTCTGTCTGTCTGTCTGTCTGTCTGTCTGTCTGTCTGTCTGTCTGTCTGTCTGTCTGTCTGTCTGTCTGTCTGTCTGTCTGTCTGTCTGTCTGTCTGTCTGTCTGTCTGTCTGTCTGTCTGTCTGTCTGTCTGTCTGTCTGTCTGTCTGTCTGTCTGTCTGTCTGTCTGTCTGTCTGTCTGTCTGTCTGTCTGTCTGTCTGTCTGTCTGTCTGTCTGTCTGTCTGTCTGTCTGTCTGTCTGTCTGTCTGTCTGTCTGTCTGTCTGTCTGTCTGTCTGTCTGTCTGTCTGTCTGTCTGTCTGTCTGTCTGTCTGTCTGTCTGTCTGTCTGTCTGTCTGTCTGTCTGTCTGTCTGTCTGTCTGTCTGTCTGTCTGTCTGTCTGTCTGTCTGTCTGTCTGTCTGTCTGTCTGTCTGTCTGTCTGTCTGTCTGTCTGTCTGTCTGTCTGTCTGTCTGTCTGTCTGTCTGTCTGTCTGTCTGTCTGTCTGTCTGTCTGTCTGTCTGTCTGTCTGTCTGTCTGTCTGTCTGTCTGTCTGTCTGTCTGTCTGTCTGTGTGTGTGTGTGTGTGTGTCTCTCTCTCTCTCTCTCTCTCTCTCTCTCTCTCTCTCTCTCTCTCTCTCTCTCTCTCTCTCTCTCTCTCTCTCTCACACCCACCATTCCCGTCTATCGGCCAGTCCTCCTCGCGTCCCAGGCTGCAGACAGTTGTTGACATTCCCCCGGGTGTAAAGGCCGGCCCATCTCCATGCTATGCATTGTCATCGGCATGCCACCTCATCACGGCTCAGTGTCTTCCTGTCTGTCTGGGTGTGTGTGTGTAACATTGTCGCTGGATCTGTGTGTGGGCGTGCGTGTGTGTGCGCGCCTGTACCCAACTACCCATGTGAGTTTTCTCTCTCATTCAAATGAATAATGAGCTGTTGTGGAGCGTTATGTGTGCTGTCTGTAATACGTGTACTGGCAACTAGAAACTTCGATACTAGCCTTGCCGCTAGTCTTGCGTTGCCAGACGTGTCAGAGATCTCTGCCTACCAACACGTCTGGTGGTGACATCTAAATTCAACATATAGGGGCTAGAACTGAGTGTACACAATTCAGAGATGTAATACAAAATAACAGCAGGACTTCAGGATATATTCTACCCCCCTACAAAAAGCTCATGTCATTTTTTGATATATGTCATGTGCCTAAGTGACTGAATGACCCCCTCTCTTGAGGCCAATCAGAAGAGGCTAATATTCACTGCATCAATCTCCCAGTAAGAAAATCTAAATAAATAAGTTAATAAAATAGATTATAGATTGCAATCTACAAGCTCACTGCATTGCAATCTTGTAGATGCACTATACAGTATGTAGTACAACAGGTCAGACATGTTGTAATACGTGTAGTAGTTTTGTAGTACAAAAACTTGGTTAAGGCGTGTTATGTCAACGGAAAGACTTGATAATGGACATTATTCCATTTGAGATTCAGTTACATGAGTAACTGAATCTCTTTATATACATGAGTATATAAATCAAGACTTTTCACATGTATTTGTGGACAATTGAGGGACTTTTCACTTTCAGCTTTTATCGGATTGATTGAGTGATCGGATAGTGTGTCACCTACAGTACATACTGCAAGTGCAAAGTCTCTGGTTAAATTCTGAGCGGAGGCCTGTGTGTCATGTCATGTCATGTGATGTGATGTCATGGCCACATGTCGCCCCGCCAAACCACCCCCACCAGCTTCACCATCTTGTCTCTTCAGGATGCAGAAAGGCAATACAAAATGATCTCAGAATATGACAATATTCTGAGATATTTCCAAATGCTAGTGCAGGTGAGCGCGTGTAGAAACATGAGATGTGGGATCGCTCCCAGACAGGTGAAACTCAAGCCCTCTCCTATTCTCACCGCTCCGTTGTGGTCGGGACAGGTAGAAATGCAGCCGTTTGGTTTATGGTCCTGATGGGTCATTGTCACTGAACAGGGATAATGTCATGGCAGGCGTTTCAGTTTAGACGAGGTCAACTCAATTTCACGTATTCGTTGTCTTTAGCGTTTGTTTGTTCACAGTGTTGCTGCAGTGCAAGGAAAGGGAATCACAAGGTTCACAGACAAACAATCCTCTGCTCACAGTTTAAAACTAGAAATGCACTCTGTCGAGTGCATTTCACATACATACATACATACATACTGTACACACACACACACACACACACACACACACACACACACACACCAATAAGGTGGTCCCTTATTGGCCGGTGGACAAAACCGACATACTGTACATACCGTACATACCCGGGTGATCGCAGTACTTACTAACAAGTAACCCAAGTCACGGAGAAAGCATATCATGCTACAACAAAGCTTAAGTTAAGGACTTGATAGTTTTTTTGTTTTCCTTTTCATTGTTGTCTTTTAGCAAAAAAGGCCGAAAGTCAATTTCCACTGTCTTCTCCAAATTTGACAGAACCGAAGAACAGCACAAAATAAATGGATAAATAATATAATATATAAGTATACAAAGACAGCCAGAAGTTTTCAGGTGAACCACCAACTTTTCCGTCCTGCTTCCCCTCTCCATTGGCAGAGGACAGCCATGTGCCCAGGTGTCGTTTGTCCTGACAGTGCCAAGTGGAGCTGCAGCCATCAGAAGCTGGCACACTCTGGGCACGGACCAGCGGCCCCTTCTTCCTCAAAGCCTTCCCCTCGTCTCCCCTCGCAGTTCCACGCTGCTCTGTAGCCCAGGGAGCTCATTAGGGCCAGACTTCCTCTTCATTTAATCCATTTTTCATAGCCTAAAAAACTGTCCCTGATCTTTAAAAATCCTGGCTAATTTAAGCCTGGATCTCTGTGAAAAGTGGGAAAATGTGATAAGAAGAAGAAGAAGAAGAAGAAGGGCAAAAAGAGAGAACCAGAGCCGTGAATGCTTTTTCATAATATATCTGTCTCCAAGGCGCCGGGATTAAATGTTTTCGTAGAGGAACAGAATGTCCGGAGCGGAAAGATGCAGGCCCCGGCGCTGACACGAGGAGTACTTGACCGGGGTTGTAGACCCCAACAGTCATCATGAACTCCCCCACCTCTCCTGCCCATGCGTACTGTAGGTCTTTTGGGAGACAGTGTGCCTTAACTCGGCCTAATGAAAACATTGGTAATAACATGTGCTCCCCCAGTCCCAGTTCCTTTAATTATGTATCTATGACTGGGTACCGGAGGGCTCCTGTAAGCTCCCAGCTTCACTTGTTGTGGAGCTAAAGTTTAATTTCAACACTGACGGGCAGAAACCTTCTATCTCCCTAATTCATCTTTTTATGTTTTTTCATAAATGAATGCCCTATATACGCACTTCGTATGGCATGCAAAAGTAGCAAAAATAAGTGATCTAAGCTCACTATGTAATGCGTTGTTAGTTTGAGAAATGTAGAAATTAGAACCCTTAGAAGGTTTTCGCCTATTAATGAACAAAATATAGCCGGTTCCAGGTTGAAAGTGGTTACGTCTGTCTGTCTGGGTTTTATGAATATTTTACCAATGAAAACCGTTAACAAGAGCTTCTGAGTTCTGACTAAATAATAACTACACTGGACATTGGAAGAAAGGTCACTGTTTTGGCCACACAATGCCATACGGGTGTATATGGGGATGGGGTGTACAGAGATGCCATCTCTCCCTCACTCTTCTTTCCCATTCTTGTGCTCCCCCTCAAACTCCCTCAACTCCCCTTGCCTCCCACACTACTATGAACCCACCAAAACGGCACACAAACCAGCTTCTTATAATCAAGGTTCAGCAATTCCACGTGTACAACAACTTTGGTATAACTATGGCAATTCACCATCTTCCCCCTTGGTTTTAACAACATCACATCAAAACGACCACGGTCAAAGTTAACGTCCTCAAAAGTTTGTCTGCGCCTTTGTCCTTTATCTCTCTCTCTGTATGAGAATGAAGCACCTCTTATTTTTATCCCGTCCTTCAGTCAGCCACCGTCACCACATTAATAAACCTCCCAGGTATCAAGCGTTGATGAGCGCCCGTCTCCACTGGATGACACGTACCTCACCAAAGGTCTCGGAGCGGGGGGGGGGGGGGGGGGGGGAGGAGGGGGAGGCTTGCCTGCGTACCCAGGCAATGGATGTGGCGGAATTATTAAGCAGTATCGGCTGACCCTCTCGTTAGCCTCAGAGATGCCTGATGACAGAGGTGAAGCTGCGGAGGGGTCGGGGTCGAAGTTGAGGGAAGAGAGGTCGGCACCCACGAGGGTGCTGTGTGCCATGGCCGTGCCAGGCCGGGACCCGGTGCCACCATCTCCCCCACCACCCTGTCAGCGCGCCCTCTGCCCCCGGGCCACCGCGGAGGTGGCGCATGGTGGGCTGTCACGCGTCTGCCTCAATTACAATCAGGGGGATGGTCCGTGCCGTGTTGGCTGGCCACTGTCACTGCTCGTATTACTGTTGTAATATCTGCATTGTATATCATAGGCTGCCAGGCAGCTAGGGAGTGCTTTAGGTGTTTAACCCTAATCACACCGATACACCTACGTAAGTCAAGGGTAAATCGGTAGCATTTTGACACTGTCAAATGACAATGACACACACACAATCTAAAATACCCCCTCGACAATGGCAATGTTTTAATAGGCATTCTATCATTGAGAAGCGTGCACAATACTCTTTCATCTGCATTCACTCAAGTGTGTGAGCTTTTAACTTAATCCTCAGACGCTCTTTAAAGTTTAATTAAAAAACATTGCACTACACATTCTCCCCATTCTCTATCTGCCACTTTACCTGAAAGAGTCTTTATTGCTGGTTATTGAAAGGCCTGATAAATTAGAGATTTCATAGAATACAACTCAGCTTTGCGCACCTTCAATCAAAGGACACTCAATTCATGTTTTCCATTTCTTGTTCTCATGACAGAAGCGGAGTTATTGTTGCTACATAAACTCTGCCCTAAACTCCACCTTTTCATATTTGTATTATCTTATAACTAACCCCAAAGAATAATAAATGATAACAAGGGAAAACCAATTTGGATTTTAAAGGTCAAATAACTAATTTCTGAATTTCACACAGACAAAAGAACAAAGAAAATGCGAGCAATATGGAGCTCCCTCTAGCTACAGGTATGAAGCTCTTTGGGTTAGATGGTCTACTCTGTTCCCCCATAAATCCATTGAAGACGACTTCAATGGATTTATTATTTATTTAAATAGAATGACAACACCTTGCCAAGCATTTAATGAATTAGTCTGCCCCATGTCGTGTTCTTGTTATTTATGCAAAGCACTTATTTATGTGTTGCACTGTTACAATTTATTTTATGAAATGTCCCTATACAGTGTTCGTACAATGGAGAAATTAGCATCAGAATCTAAGAAACTTGCAGTGGCTCAGGGGTAGAGTGGCCGGTCGAGCGGCCGGATGGGAACCTTGAGCTTCCCACTTCCCAGTTCGATCCTGGGCTCCCCCAGAGTTGGTGTCCTTGAGCAAGACTCTGAACCCCTAATTGCTCCAGATGTGCAGTTTGGTGCAAGGTTTCCTCCGCCATAATTGACCTATAGCTAAGCCCCTCCCCAAACTGCTATGGTCCAAACACAGCTAAGCATAACATGGGTTAGACAAACCTCCACCAATAGTTTTCCTATTATAAAACATTGTCATGCACATTTTTCCAGTGCATATGGCAGGCCTTGTTGACGGATTTGGAAGAGATTTTGAAGGTCTGGTTCCAAAAAAATAACCAGTATTTAATGTGTAAAATCCATGATATTTACATTGGAATGAATGAGCCCGGCAGGAAATAGTCTTTCAGTGGGAGTGTCTAAGTGGGAGAGGGCGGGGCTTCGCTAAAGGTGAATTAATGCACCATACTCATTACTCAACATGGTGTCTGGTGCAATTTCTTATTGGTGTCTTATTGTCCATTCATTGTCAATGGGAATTTAATGTTTATGTAGGACGAAAATCTACACTTGCAAAATCTATACCTGCGCCCCTCAAAAAAATGGTGCTAGTATTCTGATGAGGTTGAAGGTTGTCTCCTTGCTATTCCATTGAGACATTTTGAGCTTGTGTCTGAACACAAGTGGTTGACAAGCTCATTGGTAGAAATGTTTCCCATGAGGTGGAATCCCTGAAGAAGGCAGTTGTAACTGTCCAAAACGTTGGTTTTTCTGTGTCCTCAATATGAGTGTTGCATTGGCTTCTACGAGTGTGCGGCTACCGGCTATACAACTTGTTTCATTCCGAATCCCAGGAAAGGACATACATTTTATGGATTGCAGCTTTTATTACTGGAGCTTGTTTCCACCGCGTTAAGGGTCACTAGGGTTAGGTGTAATGTAATGGTAATGACGCTGATGAAGCCAAGCTTGAAAGTAAGAAGTAATTCTTCTATTTCCAGTTGGACAGGAATTTCAGTCCTGACCGCCCAGAATTGGGGGCAATAGAGTGGGAACAGTGCGACAGGGCCATCCGGCAGGGCTCCCCACCACTGTATTGTGCAGCATGGAAACGGACACAAGACGTCTTTCATGGTGGCCTCGGGACCGCCGACGGCCTCCCCTCTGTGCCTCTGTTTGTGAAGCTACTTGCTGTTACTCCATCCAGCCCAGTATCGCTAACAACACATCCTCTGTTCTCACCCACCGCACAGCTGTTCGCACACACTGTGCCGTTTGGTGTGTGTGTGTGTGTGTGTGTGTGTGTGTGTGTGTGTGTGTGTGTGTGTGTGTGTGTGTGTGTGCGTGTGCGTGTGCGTGTGCGTGCGTGCGTGCACTCAGACTGTCTATGCAGTGTGTGTGTGCACGCATGCACGAGCCCATATATCATTTAGTGTTTCCACAGTCTTTACTGTCTTTTGTGGTACTTCTCGTGAAAAAAAATCTATTTTTTGTTTGTTTTTTGTTTATTTTGTTAGTTGTCACATACAATACAGTCTGCAGCATTATAGGCAGTGACATTCTATTTGAAGCTTCTTCAACAGTGGGGATAACAATAGGATAGATAGGGATAACATAGATAGGGATAACATAGATAGGGATAAATAGGGATAACAATAGGATAGATGAAAAATGTGATGCACTGATTTTCTATTTACTTTTCCCTCTGACGGACTCGCATGACTCACATGGATGTTTGCATTCTTGCTATACTCTTAGCCGTCAGATTCTTGCTATACTCTTAGCCATCAGATTCTTGCTATACTCTTAGCCATCAGATTTGTGGACTGAGAGAAAGACTTTTCACCAAATGGCCGTTGTAAACCGCTGTTTCTGTCAAGTCATGATATGCTCCATTTGGTTTCATTTGTACACTCAGTTATGGTGGTCCTTAGAATGAAAACATTTGGTATTTGTAGAGCAGACGTGAAGTCCACATACCAGCTCTGCAGTGTGATTTAAAAAAAAGTTAAAAACGGTTCCAAATGTCCATAGAACCGATTCCACTTCCTAAATGTTGGATCCGCGGTGCCTCCGCCGGTTCCCCATCCCAACCCTATACAGCATTAAGGCTGGGTCGGGCTTTGCCAGCGGACATGTATTATTCATGAAGGGGAGAGAGAAGATATCTAAAGGTGGTGTTATAGCAGACGTGATGGCTTCTCTTCTTGTCTCTCTCGCTTCTCTCCTGGTATAGCTGGCCTCATCACTGCACAGAGAAAACCCACAGGGAGCCGCTCCCCCCCCCCCCCCCCCCCCCTCTCCACCGCTGCCACCTCCATTGACGAACTTCAAAACACACACACATACAAAAAAATCACAAATTATTTTGTTCAGTGGCTGCGACGACAGTGTAGCTGTTACAGATTAAAGGCGAAGGACTCACCATTAAAGACAGGAAGCCCAAGACAAAAAAGAACGACAGACGAAGGGGGTGTGTGTGTGTGTGTGTGTGTGTGTGTGTGTGTGTGTGTGTGTGTGGAGGGGGGGGGGGGGGGGGGTGCGCAAAAGAGGGTCCAGTCACAACGTTGACAATTGAGTTATAATATTGTGTCCTTTATGAATAATTAATTTGATGGCACCAAGGCCCCTCAGAAGGTAGATGAAATTAGTTCTGCCATGTCGGAAAAGTTAGACATGCTTCATTAGTGGGAAGATTGGTGGGGGAAGAGACTGGTGGCAAGCTTGTTGGGGGAGGTGGGGATGATCAGTCAGAGTTGTTTTTAGTTAAATCACACACCTCTTCACCCCACCAGTGACGCGTGGTGGTGTTGTCGTGCTGTTTTTGGTCTTTGTTTTTGCCTGTTTAGAACAGGTGTGCTGCACCCTGTCTGATGGTCAGGTGAACCCTCACCTACAGTTTCAAACGATCGTTGCTTCATTGGTCCTTTCAAGCTCCTTTAAAGGTTTCATGACATTACATTTCATTTATTTATATTTTTTGTTTTTTTATATATATATTTTTATCCCACGATTTTGTAACCCATTTTTCACCCCTGTGTCAATTATCTAATGTGATCCTGGGCTCTACACATACACACCCTCCGCCAACCTAGTCACCATATATGGGGGACATGGGGAGAGCAACGGACTTGAACTCATGCTTCCTTCATGCATGAGTGTCCAAGTTGCTCCTTTACACCTGACAGGGGGAGTTTCCCCAGTTGGACGTAGCGTAGCGTGTGGAAGGAACACGTTATTCCAACCAGTTCCTTTCTCCTCCATCAGGCGCCACGGATGCCAAGGGGGAAGCAGTTTAGAGACCAGGATTACTGCATGTTTTTTTGTGAGGGTATAATTACCCTAGGGGACACGGGGAGAACATGCAAACTCACAGAAACTCACATGCAAACTCACAGAAAGGCCCTTTCGCCAACCCCACCTCTGGTGGTATGGGCAATGATGACACGGAGGGGGGTTGTACAGTATATGCTCCTGGGAGACTCCGGTGAACTATTTATATAGGGTTTAAGTGGTTAAGTCTGCAATTCATATCTTTCTCTGTAAATTAAATGTTATTTTGACCAATCTTAGTATCATAATACAATATGGTTAACGCAACTGCTGTGATTGCAGTTGGTCTACCTGCTTTCTGTAATAGCTCAGGATAGACATTTGGAGCTCAGGCGAGGGACTCGTGTTGGGTTCCGGTAAGAAGGCAGAAGGCAGGCTTCCTTGTGACTGTGAGGTGTTGTTGTGAGCTTGTATACCGCTTTAGAATATAGGAACGCCAGGTTGAAAGTTGTTAACGGCGGTAACTCTTACAGCTACAGTACTAAAGATCTTCACGTACCAGAAGCATTTCCTCTCTTTCAGTCTGAGACGGAGATGATTATCGTACAGGAGGTTCAAGGAACTGCGCTGTGTGAAGTTTCTGACATGGAGGACAGACAACTGTTCTCCACAGACAAACACTGTATACAGTATTCCATATACAGTACCAAGGGCCGTTCGGTGTCCTCGCGGGCCAATGCCACGTTGTGTGCTATCGCACTGGCAGCTGACAATAATCGGCCTTCATCTCCGTGGCCCGGGTCATTGTTAAATGAAGCACATGATGCGTCTCTCCTTTGTGAGCTCCCTCATACCTCCCCCCCCCCCCCCCCCCCTCTATAATAGCAGTATTATTTTCCTTTCAGCAGAGCGGGGAAGTGTGTTGGTATTAGCCCCAAAGTACGAGACAAACTTGGGTTCTGTGAGACACAATGACGCAGTGTTCGGTTAATCATAAGCTCCACGGCTGCCTGGTGAGACCAGATTCTCTTGAGCACCTTAATTCTCTTGCTATGGAGCGCTGATTGTAAGGGCAGATAGAGGTCATCAAAAGACAGACTTCATGTCAGGGTTTCTCAAACATACAGTCGGCAGATTAGTTTATATAATTTGCTTAAAAATAATTAAGATTTTTTTTTCTTTGCAAATCTAGAAGCTCACAGTGGGACACGTTGTGTGAGCAGGTAGATCTGCTATTATTATTTTCACTATTTTGGAATAGGTAATAAGTGGTTAATTCATAATGTGTTTTTTTTTTTTTTTGGATCCCGCGGAGACGCCAAATTGTCTTTTGGGTCTCGGACTAAAAATGTTTATTAGGAACCCCTGCTTTATGCTAAAGAAATATAGAACATCTCTGATATGGACTTCAAATGCTCGTTTTAAATGTAAGAGTAGAGAACGAACAGTATTTGAAGAATAACCTGTCACCACAGACCAAATTAAAGCATAAAGGAAACTTGACGAGTCTATTATTTTATGGTACAAAAGAAAATCAGTCCTAACATTTTTGGGGGATCAAGGTTTGTTCTTTGAGAGCTGCAATCACCTGGAGAGATGTAAATATATTAGTTTATGTTAATTGTGAATGTGTTTTGTCTTGTCCCTCTCAGCCCATTTTGTCTTGTTGTTTCCTGTTACGACATTGCTAATTCATAACTACGCAGTTCTGTCTAGGAGACATTTTAGTAAATTATTTAATTTTGTTTGAAACATCATTCCTTTGCATTAATTATTACTCCGAATCATATTGATCTCAAACTGAAAATGAGGTTTATACTTCAAATAGTTCAAATTCAGACCCATAAGGGTGTGAGAGTTAAATGAACACTGAGGATTGTCCTGTGTGTAGAGTCTCTGGACCCACACATACACTACTCATAACTGGTCTAGGGTCAGATCTTACCACTGACTTCTTCTCAAGGGCCTCCTTGTATATCCTATATATGTATATATATATATATATATATATATATATATATATATATATATATATATATATATCAAGGAGGCCCTTGAGAAGAATGCGACATCAACATGTCGCGTTGTGAGCTGGTAGATTTGCTATTTTTGATATTTGGCAAGAAATCCCACTCATAGCGACATGTCCAAAATAGGGATGCCAGGTTGAAAATGGATGTGAACCTGGCCTTGTCAGACTGCAGCCAGCTTGTACTGTCTCTCAGTCCAACCCCCCCCCACCGCCTCCCTTTCCGTTCTTTTCGCTGTGTTATAGGAGCCAGGGCTCAGCTCATGAGTATTAATGAATTCAAAGTTGGAGGGGAAAGAATCTTTAAGTGTTTCAAACTGTCAGATCCTGTCAGCGGACGGCCTCGTGCCTTCTCGTTTCATGCTCATGTTTGATGCCTTCGCTTTCATGCCCTGCTTTTCCGTAATGGCTAAATTGCCGGCGACAGTCCCTTGTCCCTGCAGATTGTTTGTTTGTCTCTCAACCACGGGTTGTCTTACACGGCGTTTGCCGTGGCGAGGACTCATTAAAGTGGGCTGTTAATAGGGGAGATGGGGGGGGGGGGGATGGGTTGGTGGTGGGGGGAGGGGGGTTCATCACTCCGCTTTCCATCCAACCGAAAATGCCGTCACGATTCGGGTCACAATCTCGGCTTCGCGTGCAGTGATTTGCCGCAGAACAGTTTACTGTGGGTACTTGAAGGATCTTGTCGAAATGTCAATCCTTGTGAAGAACAAACAAATGGAAGCCTTTCAGGAAAGTATGGAGGAAAGGTTTTTATTTTTTTCTTCGTGCCCAAAAGCGCTCGCCGCAGAACAGCTGGGCAGGAAGAGTCGGAGAAACGCTCGGCATTCTCCCAAACCGGCGGTACAGAAGTGCCGATCAAGCATTGATCAAGACCAATCCAGGAGCTGCCTTCCTGTGTAGTTCAGCCTCAGTTTTACCCGTTAGCTCACAGACGAAGGGGTTGGGGTTGGAGGGGGGCTGCAACAAAGCACAATTAACGAGTTATTGCATTCATTTAGAAACAAAAGAAAAATCCTTATAATCAGTAGGTGTTGAAAAGTGCTAAATACTCCCATCACTCTGACGGAGAAGCAAAGAGGGAGGCCTCGTCAAAACATGCAAATGAGGGTCGACAGCACGTCGGATTTTTGACAAACATAATTAAGGTGTTCCAATTTGGGACACGCTAATACAGAGGACCGCAGGCCTCCCCCAGGTCCGACTACTCACTAATCACCACGCAGACTTTAAAGTAGTGCGTGCCTACGTGCGTGAGTGCGTGCGTGTGTTCCCTACCCACCTCATCTTCCATTTGATTGGATAATGAACTGTTATGGGGTGTTAGATCTCCTTTTTGCCATCTTTGGCAGAGTTTGAGCAGATAGGCAAGGAAGAGCCGCCCGAGGTGTGGTGTTGTATGGATAATTAAAAGGCAAGAAATGTGCGTTTGGTCCTTTGATCTGCCTGTCAACTTTCTGATTAGAGACGTGAAAAGCCTTTAATCAAGAGTAATGCGATGATTAACGCTCCCTAAACTGTTTGGAAAAAGAATCAGGAGATGAACATCAAGTTTCCTCCCTCGCGTTCCTCCCTCCTCCTCCTCTTCCTTCTCCTCCTCTGTGGAGTTCTCCTCCTCGCCCCTTTTACCAAAATCACGCTAAATGTCAGTTTGGAGGCATCAGACTGGGCTGCAACAGTTAATCGATTATCGAAATGAGAGCTCGTAGAAGATCTATTTCCGCTATGTCTGTGCTATTCCATTGCTATGTATAGAATGTTTTTAATCAGACATTTGTCAATTATTAAAAATCAAGAAGGGTTTCACGTTTATATATACAAAGAAAACAAATATTAAAAAAACATGCTTCAGGATTATCCGATCAGTAGAAAAAACAACCGATAGAATAATGGCTAAGGAAGATAATCATTAGTCTCAGCCCTAAATCAGACACTGTGTTTGATTTAGACCGTGTGACATGTTTCTGCTCGTCGCAACATCGCTAGAATTTGGCCCTGTACCTGACGTTGTCGTCGTTTCATCCAACAGAATGTGCTGCTTTCATTACTCCTGCCTTTATTCAATATCTGTCTTTCCCCCCTCACAGTCACATAGTGTTGGCTGTCAGCAGAGTGCTTATTGCATCGTGTCAGCGTGACTCATGCTGTGATACCATCATCTGACTTCTCCACTACACAAGTGATCATGAATTAGGGCTTATCTTGGTATTTCTCTTGAGTTTCAGAGGAAGTCGCTGGAGGAACTTTCATGTCTTTGTCTTCCAGACGTTGTGACAGTGGTCAAAAGAAGAGTTTGATGATGTACTCGCAGAGGTTTTTTGTGCATGGGCGTGCACAGTGTGACCCGTACATTTGTGCGACATGAATTTAAACACTATGAATAATACATCCTCTATTTAGCTCATTCAGAGATTACTTTTAATTCTACACTTCATAAATCTTTTACGCTTTTGACCAAGCCTAATCAACGAGAGAGAAATAATTTCCACCGGCAGTGGGAATAGAATTAATCAGTCGGGTTCGTTTGAGCCTCACAATTGACCAACGGGCACGCTGGTTCGAAATAGACGCACGAGGCTGTGGAAATGTGTATTTTAATTGAAGACCGCGGAATGTGTCGTTCCCTCTCTCCGCACGCTGTTGCCCGTCGGGGCAATCACGGTGAGTGCCCAAAGTCCATTAGTTTTCATTTGGATGCTTCAGTAAGACCGGCTGATTAAGTTCAGGCAATTTGCTGACAGGAGCTCCTGCACCCCGCCTCACCCAACCCTACCCCACCCTCTCCCCGCACTCGGGTCAATTCAATTTTGGTTGTTAAGAGATTGTAAGTAGTTTAGTTTGTTTTTTGGAGTTTGTTGAGGTGCTTTGTCCTTTTCCCATCAAGTTTATTATGACAGGATTAGCTGGCTGGATATCACAGAATGTTGCTGCTATAAAGAGAGCCATATGGCTATAGAAAGCTGTCCGTTTACAGTGTTCATACCTCTGTGGCACTGCCTGCTTACATAGTGTAAACATGTGTTGGTAATTTCATGAATGTAAAGTGAGCCCCTGGCTTACTAGTCTCATCTATTCTCTATTCTCATCTATTCTCATTGAAGGCAAGTGAAGGGGGCGAAAAAAGTCAATATGTGGAGCTGATCGTTTGAGGCTGAGGTGATATGGGGGGGGGGGGGGGGGGTCTCTGAAATAGAGTGTAGAGCCTTCAATTCTCCCCGCCCGGTTCTGCCTTAAACAAATGGTTCTATTAGCAGCAGGGACGGTCATTTGTACCCATTAAACTCGCGTCTTATCACCCATAACACGCCCTTACATCTCTCCATCCACCAATTGTCCATAATCAGCCATTTAAGAAAAACACACGGCGGAAATTTTCCTTTGGGCCCCGATCCGGTCTGACGGACAGGCAAACGAGAGGGAGGGAGAGGAGAGAGGCGATATTTTCTGTGGAATGATGAATAGGCCAAGTTGAGTGGCTGACTAATAGAGATCTGTCTTAATCAGAAGTGATTTGTCAGAACAGGAGCTCTGCGGGGTCAGGGCATCAGGCGATGAATAAAACAAAGGCCCAGCAGAGTGAAGAAAGACCCCAGAAATCCACCCTGACTGCCCATCGTCACTAGTGCTCATACACATGCAAGTGCTGCCTGCTTCCAATACTGCTCCTTTCAAGTGCTTACATTGCTAGCAGGGAGGAGCCATGTGCACTGCTTAGTCAGCCCGGCGCGTACCTGCATGGTGAGGTACTCCATTGATACCAAAGATTGTGTGAAAGCTCGCACATCCAAAGGATAACAATCTAAGGGCTGGACAGAATGAAATCCCATAGCGACTCCCATTAGCTCTTTGTCAGGACTGATAAAGAGCTAGTGCTCGAATTGTCACAAACTACTAGTGTTGAGCCTGTGAGCTGTCACTTTAAAATGCATACAGAGCAGAATTTAAAACAAAAAAAGATTTGGGGACAAACCCCCTTTGATTGATTAAAATGTAAATGATAGAAATCACAATTTATTTCTCTAGAAACCCTTTAGTGTTAACGGCATGGCCCTTTCATAGGGGGGGGGGGGGGGGGGGGGGGTGTGCATGGCGCATGTTGGCTGTCATAATCAGTACTTCAACCCCCCGGACACGGCGTGACCCTCCCGTGGGGTGGGGTGTGTGTGTGCATGGCGCATGTTGGCTGTCATAGCAGTACTTCAACCCCCCGGACACTGCATGACCCTCCCGTGATCACACTGTTGGTTCCGCTTTACTTTCAGCCACAGTGCAGCGTGCAGTAGAGGTGAGGCGCTAGCCCCATGGCCTGTGGGCTCAGCATTATAAATCACTCTCAACTCTGATGGAGGGGATGAAAGCATGTCACCACCAGGCGGGTGTAGTATTGAGAAGTCCTATAGAATAAAATAAAATAAGCTTCTCTGGGAAAGGTCTACAAAGAAGTTTTTTTTTCTCCACCTGGGAGTCACAGGAATATAAGTGGAACAAAAAGATACTGTGTGTGTGTGTGTGTGTGTGTGTGTGTGTGTGTGTGTGTGTGTGTGTGTGTGTGTGTGTGTGTGTGTGTGTGTGTGTGTGTGTGTGTGTGTGTGTGTGTGTGTGTGTGTGTGTGTGTGTGTGTGTGTGTGTGTGTGTGTGTGTGTGTGTGCGTGTGCGCTGAGATGGACAGAGTGCGAGCATGTGCATGTGAGGTTCATCTAGCAGCACCAAGCCTCCCCACAGACTTCCGTGGGCTGCCATCACTCGTTTTGTCGGTGTGTGTGTGTGTGGATTGTGTCCGGATAGAAGTGTGTGTGGTAACCTTCAAAAAGTGGTTTCAACCGCTTAATGAAAAGGAGCTGTGCTGAGGCTCTGAGCGCGGCGGTGTCAGGTCTTGTACCCTTTTAGCTCTGGGGACGGAGAGAAGAGGGGGGAGAAGAAAGAAAGCACGTCGTAGAAAGAGAGAGAGAGACACAGATAACCCCAGACGTCCCAGTGTGGAGGGGGCTCTGCAACAGCTGCTGTAAAATTGATGATATGTCCAATTATACGTGTCCACGAACTGGGGAAAGTTCAGGGCTGCAGAGAACCGACCCGGGGCCTTTGGACTTGTTCGTCCAGTTCTGCTGCTGCACTGGACTGTACAGTATGAATGTAGAGAGTAGATATGAGGCCGCATGCAGAGCAGGTCATTTATACTGTTGTTGTTGTCACTGTACATTAGCACAGTATGTGCTTTTACTTATTCTAACTGGACAATGTACCGAATAATGCAATTGGTACTATGTTGGAAATAAGTGCATTATTTTTGTTTCTCTCTCTCTCTCTCTCTCTCTCTCCCCCTCCCCTAGACTGCTTGCCCCCTAATAGACACAGCTCAACATTGTGACTTCATAAGTAGACAAGCATTCATATTGTAAGTTGTAACACTAATATATTGCAATGGGTAGACATTGACTACTAACCCCTGATAGTTCCCACTCCCTACTTGAACCATTTGGTAGCATAGCGTCACATCTTATACGTTAATTAGATTAATTGTATCAATTACTACAATTATATAGTCTCTACAGAGACCATTAACTGTCACCATTAACTGAAAAACAAGTTGCCAGAGAAATAAAAATTAAGCCCAACTGTACCGTGAGACTCGTGTTCACGTTGTTACAGGAAAGAATGCCCTTACCCGTGCAATATTTTCCCCTTCCCCGCAACTTAATTTGTGCCCTCGACTCCTTTTCACACTAATTCCAATCTACAGTAACATTAGAGGAACCATTTAAATGAAGGCTGTGCAACACTGGTGTGAGTATAATGTAATAGAGTAATGGGCTTGTTAAATGGGCCTTGGGGGGGATGTGGAGCTTTAGTAAGTGAGTCAGAGCACGGCCTCTGCGCCAGGGTCATTTAAATTGTTAATAGCTGCTTAAACAGGAGGGGAATATTTTACACACTTAACCAGAAAGAAGTTCTGCAGCATTATATGGAAATGATGTCCCTTCCTCTCTGTTTTGGCCCAAAAACTAATTTTCCATTTTGAAAGGATGCAATGCTCTCAACCACGCTAAATATGTTAGTGTGCCATTGTAAAGACGACGCAAACTTTAATTATGCTCAAAATTATGTTGACCGAACAAACATTATAATCTCACAAACTATGGAACATGGGGTTTATCAGAAGCTGCAACATTTGGTAAGGCATTTTAGGGCTTAACCCCTTAAACACTATTTTCTACATCACTGTCCGACAGTGTGACATGAAAATAGCCGATCTGGGCGCTCGGGTGGTGCAGGGATGAAGTGACATAATGACTAAATGAGTAAAAATAATAAGCTACTACAAACTTTGGAAAAGGATGCCTATCTCATGCCCAACAGAGGGATGCCACATTGAAAGAATCCTACATTTGCTGTATGTGATTACCTTGCTTATTGTAAGTCGCTCTGGATAAGCGCGCCTGCTAAATGCCTAATTTGTAATTGTTATAACAGTGTCAGTGGCTGAAAACAATGTACTGAAAATGTGTCATTCTGAGTAAGAATATCAGGTAAATGCTTAAAATGTGAAGGTAAAATCTAAAGTGCTAACAGTTTTAAGACAGAAGCCTTATGCCTAGAGAGCACAGTGATGCTGACACGCCTGTCATGTCCAGATGAATTGGGCTAAATCGCTCCATTTCTCATCTTTTCAAGGTGGACAATGACATTAAAGGAACCATCTTTCATCCGTCGTCTTCATTTTTATTCATTTATGTATTTAATTGTAATGTCCACACATTGCATAACCACAACTCGTTCTTTCGGGGGCAACTAATAAAGTTTGTCAGCGGAGCGCATGGGGTTTAAATAAGATGGATGTAAATGTAGATGCATGTCACAGAGTGAGAAATGGAAGGGAAGATGCCAGATAAAGACACCCCTAGCCTCCCCCAAATGAGCCACAATACAGTAGGTCCCTTTGGGAGGTGTTGTGTACACTGCCTAATGGTTCAATGGGGCAGAGACAGTTCGGTGAATGATGGTGGGATTTAGGTGGATGGGGGGAGGGCCGTGGGGGGCTCTCTTTATGCAAGCGTCCATTTGCGGTCGCGCAGCTAAGGAAAATATTTATCTTTTGAGTGCCTCTGACCTGCCGCGGTGAAACAAGAGTCCATAATGTCTTCTGCAGCCAACCCACCCGGGGGACTCCTCAAATGGATCACAATGGATTTTGCAGCACCGCACCGAGGCCTGGCACGAGTGGCCAACGAAAGCGCCACCTATTGAGCCGAAACGCCGTCTCTGATGGCGTCGTGTCATTCCTTATCCCCTCGAAAGCGTGTGATGGTGGCTGCAGACCTATTCGGTTTGCTGTAGTTACATAAAGAGTAATAAGAGTGATATAATTGCACAAATTCCCCCCAAAACAAATCACAAGTAGCAGAAATAGCAGATCTACAAACTCTGTTTGCTTATTTTTGAAGTGGTTAAAAAGTGGCTAAAATCACCAATTCTGCGATGGAACCACTATGGTAGTTAGTTTGTATATACAGTATCTACAGTACAGCACTTTAACATCCCCAGTCCTGTAGAATAGACAGAAACCTGAGTCCACTGTGGTCCCATTCTTGTCTAGTGAAAGGTGGCTCACAGCCGCGGAGGGGTTGCGTTTCCCAAGGCCTTTTGTGCCTTAATGCACCTTTCTGTTAAACCTTGGCCATTCAACCAACCTGTCTTCGCTTGCTCTGCAAGTACTGGCGCTACGATGCTACCGAGGCCCCTTTTTTCTCTCTGACCATGCCTCATCTATCTTCTCATGCATTGTAGGCTTTTCCAATACTCTTTGCTTGCACAGTGCTTGTCACCCTCATTTATTTAAAACAGTGCCTCTTCCCGGACAGAGACGGATAGGCACGCTTACTTGTCTGTTTAACGTTAGATTTCCGCTACACCTCCCTGCCTGTTTATTATATCCCTGTTGCAACGGGGGACTTGTATTATTACGGTTATTAATACCTGCACTCAGTCTTTTAATCTGCCCTATTTGTCACTTGTGACTGTCTGACTGCACTGTTTAATCTGGGTATCTCTCAATCTGTCTCCTCGCTGATTAGAAATTGATGAAGGCAGGAAGAGACACATTTGGGGATGGGTGGGTGGGGGGGGTGTGTCTGATAGTAGAACCGGAGACAAACGCCGCTCATCCAGCAGCGCTCCCCCTCCTCCCCCTCCTCTCTCTCTCTCTTGTTCGGCTGCCAGATGTAGCCCATTTCCGCAGCCTCCCCCACTCCCCCCCACAAACAGGCTCTCAGCACGTGGGCTCTTTGGTGTGTAGCACCTGTGTAGTGTAATACAGTCTGCGACTGCGTTGTTTACTCCGAATTTGTTTGGTGCGCTTGAAAGCCCGTCTTTGATCCACACAAAGATTCCTCACTCCCTCCCTACCTCCCTCTTCCTCTTCTGTCTCCCTCATTTTTTTTAACACGAACACTGCATTGATACAAGGTGGTTGTTTATTTGGTCCCCCCCCTCCCCCTCCCCTCCTGTCTTTCTACTCCCTCTTTCACACTTTTTTTTCACGTCCCTAACCCAAGGGACCGGGAGAATGACAGTGACCAGTGATGAGCTTGTCAGGCGCCTTGTTGGAGATGTTTTATAACTGGCGCGTTAACGTGTTTACATCCAACACAGACGAGAGGCGTTTAGAGACCAGCGGCTTAATGAATATTGCATCGGCTGATTGTGGTCCATCTGCTGGGGTGGGGGGTGTGGGGGGTATTGTTTGTAGTGATGAGAAATAAAAAGAAGCCACGAATGTCAAGGTTCAAGAGTTGAGGCCTAGAAGTCTGTTTGTGGAGATTATTATACGCATGTGGTACACGCAAACACGTAGTGTAAATCTGCAATCTTTTTTCTATATTTTGGAAATGAAAATGTTTTTGTTTTATGTTTGATTTCTCACAGAACAAGTGGGCCAGGAGATTCTGTCCAACCTGCATACTGACCGCGAGAAGATACAGAGAGCCAGGGAGAGGGTAAGCAGACACACACATGCACGCAGTCACGCACACTCGCACGTGAACACACACATACACACGTGGCCCAACAAGTGCAGGATGAAGGAGTATCATAGGAGACACTGACTGGAGACAACAAAGGCTTTGTAGTCGGTGGGGAACATTCACAACGCTTTGTGTGTTTCAGACAGTGATGCCATACATGATGTCAGACTAGCCAACTACACGAACACACACACACACACACACACACACACACACACACACACACACACACACACACACACACACAAACACAAGAGCACATGGTACACACATAGTATGTGATGTACTGTATGTACGAAGCATCGTACTGACTGGCTCCAGTGCTATGATGTGGAAACGTGCAATTTTCACATCAACATGGATATGAATGTTTATTGATTTCTTTCTTTTTAGGCAAGATAGGTGTTACTGTAAGCAGCTCTATATTCTGACACAAATCATTATCAGTATTTATTCAGCGATCTGGGGTCTCCCTACATCTCCATGCATCTCTCCAACTCTTTAGTAAACAACACATCATGGTCTGACACATTCTGAGCTTGTGCGCATATACAGTACGTAGATTTTCTATTTTTGCTTTTTGTCATAAAAAGACAGTGTATATGAGACTCTTGTGGCCTGACAGGCTGCTTCTCATCATGATGTCACTTGGCTAATTATTTTCACTGGCCATGATGCTATAGGCCTACACCATGTTTTCACAATATCTATACGGTCCAAGAGACACAGTCCATCTGTGTGAGCAGCTAATCTATGACACATAAGCAGCGGTGGCTCAGGGGCAGAGTGGCCGGTAGAACAGTCGGAAGGGGTCCCCAGTTCGATCCCGGGCTCCCCCAGAGTTGGTGTCGAAGTGTCCTTGAGCAAGACTCTGAACCCCTAATTACTCATGATGTGCAGGTTGGTGCCTTGCATGGTTTCCTCCGCCATTGGTTTATGAATGTGTGTGCGAATGTAATGCACAAACAATATAAAGCGCTTTGGATAAAAGCGCTATATAAATGCACCATTTACCATATACGTCTGATTCCCAGACAACCACTCTTCCATTCAGCTAAAGCCTCCCCATGTGTCTCTGTGAGATTTTGCTTTAACCTGAAGGTTTGACCAGCTACTGTTCCTGCTTTATTCCTCATCCTCTCCACCAACGCCCCCACTCCCTCCCTCCGCCAATCTTGGCCCTGTACTCCCTCCTCACACCCTCACAGCCAGCCAGACAAACAGGCCGATAGACAGACAGCCAGGCAGAGACGAGGCAGGTCCCAGCGCAGTGAGGGGGCCCCCGGCTCTGATGGGGCCCCCTCAGCGTGGCGTACTTAGAGATCACAACATAGTAGAGGGCTTGGCATAGACCGTTTCAAAGGAAATCAAACATCTCCTTTCAAAAAGGTCCACAGCGTCTACCGAGAGCAGTTGTAGCACTCTCTTTCTCGCGCTACTTTCTTCCCACTAGTCATCTTTGCTGAACTCCCCCCCCCCCCCGCAGCACACACACACACACACACACACACATCCTTTAAAGATGTGTGGGGCTAAAAGAAAAGGAGGAAGAGGAAATGTATAAAGACAGGAGATGTCTCTTAGCTGAAAGGTGTAAAGGATAGATCAGAAGGCTGTAATAATAGGTTATAGAAATGTACAGAAATTAATTCATAACGCACCTAAAGCTTCAGGTGCATTGACCACAGTGGATTAACACATGCGTGTACACACAGGAAGAAACGCACATACGCGGAGACAAAACCATCCCACACTCAGCAGGAGATGTGGCCTTTTGTTTTTGCTTTTAACGGTACAAATGGAAGTCAATAGCGGGCGCAAACCCCTCGGGCCAAAAGAGCACGCTCCTGCTCAGCCCCTATGCTGGACCCCCTGCTGCAGCGTAGGAGTTTGGTTCGTCATCCTTCATTCTGGCCTACAATACTCCATCAGCCACTCAGAGAGACGGTGACACGCCGTCTGTTGTTTTAATCGCCGTGGCCGAAAGCCAGTTCCTGTCACTGCTTGGTGGTTAAATGTCGTTTTCTGGCCGTATAGACTGACGTCACTATGTTTACGTCCCAACGGTCTGTCGAATTGTCAACTAGGGCTACAACTAACGATCGTTATACTGTATTAAATAATGAATCTATTTGTATATTTTGATGAATCAATATGACCAATCATTTACACCATAATATTACAGTCAAATAAGGTAATAAAGTACATCATAATGAAAAAGTTATGAACATATTGAAATTGTCAAACACTTATTGTGTCTTTTCATTTCATAATGAGATAATACTAATACTACTAATATCATAATATAATGAAAGACAAGCATTCACAGTTAACATTGTGAGCATAATATGCTATTCATAATATGCTTTATTTGACAGTTGCATGTGCTGTATCATAACTTTTGATAACCTTTATTTTAAGCTTTGTTAACTTTTCTGTGGAATGATTATTCCATTGCTTTGGTTGATTGTTTTACCGCTATTCTCATCAGACTTTTTTAATGAATAAAATGCCAATTATAGGCGAAAATCCATCAGCTATGCTGTGGCCATTAACTACTCCGTCATTGTATAGTTACCCTAACCCTGGAACAGAGCAACTTTAGTGAATGCATCCACAGTTACACACACACACACACACACACACACACACACACACACACACACACACAGTGGAACAAGGTCTTCCAAGAATTGACAGGGGATGGTTATCACGGAAACATAACTTTGTTTGTACATTTCCATGTAATATAATGTAATTCTTCAGCAAAGACTAGCCATTTACAGTACACAACAAATGAGCGTAGAAACCTGTTATTATTATTATTCTTTTTTTTGTGATACTGAGGATGTTGAAATAATGTAGTGAATTGGGCACTCCGGGTGATGTTTTGGTCGTGTCGTGTGGCTTTGTATAGTGGTAGTGCCAACTGTCGTTTTCCTTCCATAAAAAAGTCACTGCCACCATGGCCTCAAATTGTCTATTTCATTTCTCACAGCTCCTGTGTCAGAAACAAACTCTTCTCTCTCATTTCATGGTGGCAGCAGGAGCTTCAGTAACACTAATAACCGCTCACCATAATGCCGATACTGCAGCCCTATACGGGACGAGGAATAACCAAAACATGTTTCACCACTAGTATTCCATTTTAACTGAGGAAGAAAGTGAGAGAGTTGGACCAGGATGCTGTAGGGCGTGTGTGTGTGTGTGTGTGTGTGTGTGTGTGTGTGTGTGTGTGTGTGTGTGTGTGTGTGTGTGTGTGTGTGTGTGTGTGTGTGTGTGTGTGTGTGTGTGTGTGTGTGTGTGTGTGTGTGTGTGTGTGTGTGTGTGTGTGTGTGTGTGTGTGTGTGTGTGTGTGTGTGTATTTTGGGAGAAAGTGTCTAGGGGACAGATCTGTGGGCCGAGTCAGACATCACATCAGGCAACTGCAGGACTTGTTGTGTTTGCCAGAGGGTCCAAACCCCCAGAACCCCCTTATCCCCCTCCTCCTCTATCCCTGGATCTGGCAACCTGCGCCACTCCAGCTCCAGCTGCCAGAGGCAAGGAACGAGGGATGGAGGGGAAGAGACAGGGGAGTGGATGTAATGGAGAGGAGAGATGGACAGCCAAAAGACAGCCATGCCCCAACATCTGAATAGAAAGTTAAAAACAGAGAAGTGTTCCGACGCATGAAACTGAAGAGGTTAGAAATAGAATAGGATAGGATAAATGAGAATAGAATTTTATATATATATATATATATATATATATATATATATATATATATATATATATATAAAATACAGTAAAATAAAATAGGTGAATAAGGGTTGGGGTCAATGGGGTGGGGGATCACGCAGTTAAGTTACAGTTCATTCATGCTTAATTTGTGTTCCTGATGTTTCTCATAATTATTATTTTGTCTTTTCATCTTTAACTTGAATTTGTTTAAATAAAGAATAGAGGCGAATAGAAGAGAATAAAACAAACATAATGGAGGAGAAGTGGATAGATCCAATGGTTTACTTTATACAGTACGATTGAATTGAATTAATAGAGAAGATTGGGTGAACTGTTAGATCTACAGTAAGTTGAGTGAGGGTAACTATAGATAGCGCAAACAGTATTTCACAGAAGCAGAACCACCCCCTGCTGACTGTAGAAGGAAATTCTCTTTAAAAAAATAAAGAAATCACTCCCGCTGTCTTAAACCAAGAAATGTGACTACAGGTAGAGTTTAGTGCCAGCTAAAGTGGCACAGTGCACTGTCAGCATTTTTTTTCTTTAACACACACACACACGCATGCGAGCGCATGCACGCGCGCACAGTGTGTACACATTATGCAAATACACATCCTGGCATTTGGAAACGGGAGGAACGAACATTCTGTGACCCCACAAAAAAAAAAAGAATGAAAAACCAAAAGAAAATCCACGGCACAGCAAGGGATTACTGAAGGAGCCGGGGTCGTCATTATTTTAAGTGCATCTTCAGTAGCACATTCACATTTTAGAATCCTCAGTGCACAAATGGAACCATTATGCTTACTTTTGTCTGCTCTTCGGAGTTGCATAAACACTGAGGATTTTACTGTGCAGATTGCATCCTTATCAGTAGGAAGGAATCTGATGGGCGCACGCACACAGACACGCACGCACGTACGCACACACACACACACACACACACACACACACACACACACACACACACACACACACACACACACACACACACACACAATATGTAATAATTCTGTAAAGTGTGTAATACGTAATTCCACTTATGGGGGGGGTGTTATAATGCACTAAGCTATATTTTTATCTTTGGGACCCCAATTAACACTTTTAAATCCTAAATGTTTTAATGTAACTCTGTGAGGCTATACAAATAATTATCTTTCTGAATTAAGGGCCAATATGGGCCCATTTGGTTCCAAACCAAACGTGCTGGTGATCCCCTGGAACCTCCTCAAAAGTTGCCTACCCCTAACCCCTGCTCTATTGCACTGTTTCTCTGCAGTTTTAGGCTGTATTTATCATATTGGTGGAGGTTAACTATTTGTTACACTTTACAGCCACTTGTTGATGTGTAATCTCCATGTGTTCCATAGTGCAAAAGAGGTATTTCCACCCTTTAAAAACATCTAAGATTTATAGATGTTTGGGAGCTTCATCAGACAAGTGAGTTTGAGACAAAACTCCTCGTGTCCAAGCTTCTGGTCACTGGCCTGGCTTTGGACAATTCACCTAGATAGTGATGACAAAAGACTTCCCGCAATCTCCCTCCCTCAAAAGCCACCGTGGGAGTGCCTCTGGGAAAGCCACTGACTGAAATGCTTCCGTAGGGCTGCTCACTGGCCACCAGGACAAAGTTGAGTGTTTTGCTGCCTCGGGGCTGTGAACAAGAATGTGTCTGCAGTCAAGTGCTCTGGTTAAGTGACATTTCCTCTTGTTGCCTGTGTGGGAGGGTAGTTAAAAGCTGTAATCTGTAAGTCTGATGCCCTACCTGGGATTTGAACCCTGGCCTCGTGTGGAAAACAGTTTTCACAGTTCATATCTCCAGGGGTGATGTTGCACTTATAAGCACCAGGCAGTACTACTTGTGAACCAGTAGGTGTCCTACCAAACACCAGGGTTTACATTTCTCAATAGAAGAGTAGGGAGGTAGACCACCGCCAACCACTGCAGATGTACTAGTGATAATGTACAGTATTAACATTCTCTACCATGCAAATGTGTTAAAACGTCATCGTGCGTTCCTGATTGCAGCATTAATTGCATAGTTAGCACATGAAAACAATCTTTAATAGCATGATAGCATGTGTTCCCTGACCTGTTTGTTTGGAACTTTCACTCCCAAGTGGAATACTCAGAACTTTCCCAACCCCTCTCTGTCCTTTTTACCCCACACAGCTGAGAGAGACGGACTCCAACCTGGGCAAGAGCTCTCGCATCCTCACGGGCATGCTGAGAAGGTAAGAGGCAGGTAGGGGAGCTCTGTTTCTACTGCACATCTGTGTGATTAACCGCCCCTGTTCTGTGCAACTGAGGCAACATTATATTTCTATTTCATTTTACAGTAGAGGGAGAGTAAGATGCAGGTACAGTACGTAGGGGAGCTCTGTTTTAACTGCACCTCTATGGATGAACCGCGTGATTAACCACCCCCTGTTCTGTGCAACTGAGCCAACATTATTTTTTATTTCGTTTTAGAGTAGAGGGAGGTTTGGTTCTATTCCCCTAAAGCAGTGCTTCAAAACCTTTTTTTTTGGTTTTCTTTGGAGCCCAACTTCTTATGTAGCGTACATCTAACAAAAGCTGAGACCCCCCAAACGCGCATGGGTTTTTATTTTGCAGACATGTTAACTTCAATCCTGTATATTATTCTTGTCCGATGAACAGCGGAAATAGCCAATCTAAGTTGGAAAGGCACGTTATGGTTTTTGTGCAACATGTTTCCAACATGTTTCCAAAGATGTTGGACTGCCGCCAAACAGACAAGGCCTCACTCTGATCTTTGGTTGGGGAAATACTGCCCCCAGGCCTAGAGCAGTGCTTCTCAATTCTGGGTCTCAACTGTGAGGGCCCCCTTGTATGATTCAGTTCCCCCACCTGACTAGGACGTTAACTGCGTTCACCCGGTTGTCCTTGTCATTCGAGTGGTTTGACCTGGAGCACCAGATGAATGTAGTGAACCAACTTGGAGCTAAGAGCCACTGCTCTGTTTCTACATAGTTTTATGTCTGTGTATCCAGGCCAGCGGATTTATAACGTGTACAGTTATGTACAGCTTCCTAAATCATGTTGATTCTCTACTCTGCCTTGAAAATAGGCCCTGCAGTGCATAAACATAGACGTGCTAGTCAAAACTTCACTTGGTTATGTAATAATAAAGGGAGAAAAAGATTAACGCATTTTGCTTTGCACCTTTTTATAAGTGTGTAGTAAGTCTAGTCCCCCATAAAAGCAGCGCCCTGAGCAACACTACCTTGAATTATGTATCTCCACAAACATTCACAACCACGCCATACCATGATGATCCCTGGCTAAAGATCCCACTAAAGTCTATCCATGAATGAATACCAATACCTCTGCACCATGCTCGGAGCCTAGATGACATCCAGACAGGTTTACTCCATCATGCCATGGTGTCGCTTCCCACAACAAATGAGCTTCAAGCTAAAAACTAGTTTCATCGCATATCAATTATACGTTGGGCTTTAGAAGGCCTCGGCTGATCTCTAAAGGGCACAGGGTCTTCCCTCCGTCTGGCTGGGTTGAGAGTTGAGACAGAAGGCCTTGCTGCTGCTGCAGCAACGCTGCAGGCTTCACACCCATCATTATTGTGAATCACTTCTACAGAGGATGTCCATGCACACATTACTGAAATTAAGGCTGCATGGGACTTGAATGCAAATCTCATTTTAGAAATGTATGCAATTTACACCACTGTTTCACACTTTTCATACAACGGTGTTGAGTAGCAGAAATAGCCGATCCACAAGCTCAAGAAAAATGAAAAAGTGGTTTCACACTTTGTGTGAGCCATCTGTTAATGGCAATCACACTTCCATTCAGATTCAGAGCCCCCTCCTTGTGATTTTAAAACAATACAATAAGCTATAAACAACAATGCCTCTGCAGAATAATTCACAGTATCTCTACCACTGTGTGGGCTCACGCAAACCCTATAGGCGCATTGCACTCTTCTTTCTTTGCCCATTGTGGCTTTTTTTTCTTTCTCGCATTCTGATAGCTCGCATTGTGAAAACGTTATTACGCTTTTGTCTCACGACTGACACGTGCGGAGTGAATGCTGCTTCTGTGTGTGCCGCACGGGACCTGTTTATGTCTCAAACAATGCCACCACGGCCGCTCCGCCGAGACCGGTCCGGCGCCATGGCGCTTTAGATTTCCTTGTTTTTTCAAAGAGGAGCGCGTACCATACACGCCATTCCCTCAATCCTGTCCCTCGTAGCGTCCATTTTTCCGAGCCCTTTATTATTTCCAAGAAGTGTCTGTTTGAGGAACCCTCTTTTCTTCTTTCCAAGTGCATGCACAAAGATGCCAGCCCCGGCGGGAACGCACATACACACTGGAGTGCAAACGAATGCTTTATCACACACACACACACACACACACACACACACACACACACACACACACACACACACACACACACACACTACAGGCACGTCAATGTCTGTCGTATGTACCCCCACCCCCTACATAACACACAGACATACCCACAGCTTAATGTCTTGTCACATCTCCATTTTATAAAGTGCCTGTGAGCCTACTCCTGAACCGTGACACCATGGTTTTGTTTTTCTCCCTCTCTGTCTTTTTGTCTCTCTCTCTCTCGCTCTTTTTCTCCTCTGGCCATTCCTCTGCTCCCGCCATCGCCCCACTGTGGATTTTGATTAAGAGTAATATGTAAATGACACCGGCTAAATGTAAAATCCCGGGGCCGGGAAGGAAGTGCCAATTGAAATAGATGCTTCAGTGCCCGTGGACAATTTGGAGGGGCTGCTCACGGGGGCGGCCGGCGCCTTCACTACGGCAGAGAGCAGGGCCCGGGCAGAGGGGGCCCTGTGATGCCGACTGTAACCAATATTTCTGCATATGTCTCCATTTTGTCAAGTCTGATTAGAGGGGAGTGGAGCGGGCGGCGGGCAAATCGCCTGGCGTGACACCCAGAGCTGTCCAGAAATCATTCATCATCCTCCCGCCCCCACCCCACCCATCTCCATCACCCGCCTCCTTCACCCCCCTCCCCCCACAAAGTAAATAACACGCTTATTTCAATATTATATTATCATATTAGTATTAAAGTTCAGCTGTCACCTAATGGGACGACTTAATCAGTCGTAGCATTTTAAGAGGCGAGCCGCCACTCCCCTGGCTGCCCCCTCCCCTCCCCCCTAGACGGGTCTTACCACCTCCTACGGTTAGCGGGCCCCCCGCTCAAATCAGGATTTATGAGGGCTTTCCGAAAGCAAGAAGGGCCCCCGTTTTGGAAAAAGCAAGCCCCCTTCCACTCGTCGCCGTTTGCCTTTCTGCATGATGGGAGCGGCGATATGCGAGCACGCGCACACACACACACACACACACAACCCCACCTCCTTCTTTCTTTTGCTGGACAAAAAAAATAAATCTTTTTACTTGCCGTTTGAATAAAAGAAAGTGTGTTTTTTGTTGTATGCGTACGGTTTCGGGGCGTCAACTCTGAAGTCATTTATAACCAGTGGGTGGGTTGGGGGGAACAGACAGACAAAGGAGTACCAAGGGATGGTTCCACAGTTCCATCATATTTCACTTCCATGGGAGGGTGTGGGTGCCCCCCCCCCCCCCTCGCTCTACAATTCATCCCCATTTCTGTATTCATTTCATTATATGCTCTCCTGGTCTTCACGCTTTTGATTAATAGTGTATTTGTATCCTCTGTCAAGGCAATTGGAGGCCGTTTTAGTTGTTGATTTTATTTATTCCTGTTTGAGGTCGTGGTGCCTGGGGGGGTGGGGGGTGTTATTCTCTCACTTGTTTGCACAGCTTCTGTGCAGCACTTTGTATTTTAAGTCCACTAGCAGGGTGTGGAAGACAAATGAAGGCAGTAAGGTAGAACTATCTGTCGCCCTGTGTACTGAAACCTCAACAGATGTTTCAGTTCATGCTCGTTCACCTCCAGCTTTAATGAACTGTGCGTCTTTTCTTTTCTATTGTTTGTTGAGTTGTTTTCAGTAAACACACAGCGCACGCATGGCAGCAAACTCCTGCTGCACACACAGACCTTCATTTGAATGCAACAGGTCACTGAAATGGACAGCTTTGTACCAGCTGCTAAGCTGGTCATAGATTGCCTATGAAACTTAGACGACCAGACCGACACCGGTAGTCCTACTGATGAGTGGGTTGCCAAGACCGCTTATTTCCAGCCAAACTTGAATTGTTTTTTTCCTCACAGTTGCTTGGCTGGTTTTTTAGCTTATTTTTTTTAATCAGTTTGTCAGTAAATGACTACATGGATGGTCATCATAGGTCACCAGGTCATTCACTTCACGGTTTCTCAGCTATAGTGAAAAAAAAACAAAAACAAACATATCCTACATTACTATATCTGTGTGTGTGTGTGTGTGTGTGTGTGTGTGTGTGTGTGTGTGTGTGTGTGTGTGTGTGTGTGTGTGTGTGTGTGTGTGTGTGTGTGTGTGTGTGTGTGTGTGTGTGTGTGTGTGTGTGTGTGTGTGTGTGTGTGCAATTAATACAATTATATCCATTATCTATTTGAGACAGGGTAAAAAAGTGTGCATCGTGTCCTCCACTCATATCTCTAGTTGATCCAAAAGGTCTTCCACCAGGGGGGCTATATCATCCCAGCCAAGCAACAATTAGACACTCATTAAGCGCTAGCTGCCACAATGTGAGCTTATAGATTTCATTACAGTCCTACAATGGCATGCCCAAGACAGGGACACCAGAGTCAATGTGGTCAAAAAGTTGAAAAAAGTCCTATTTTGACGTAAGGAAGTGGATGAGGGTATAGCCCTACATCATCTTAAAGAGACCCCGTGTAGACTCTGTCAAGTGTCTGTGGCTCTATAGATTGTCTCCCCCTCTGCTCCGCCACAGCAGTGTCTGTGGATCTATAGATTGTCTCCCCCTCTGCTCCGCCACAGCAGTGTCTGTGGCTCTATAGATTGTCTCCCCCTCTGCTCCGCCACAGCAGTGTCTGTGGCTCTATAGATTGTCTCCCCCTCTGCTCCGCCACAGCAGTGTCTGTGGCTCTATAGATTGTCTCCCCCTCTGCTCCGCCACAGCAGTGTCTGTGGCTCTATAGATTTTCTCCCCCTCTGCTCCGCCACAGCAGCGCGCCTCAGTTATTCTGCGAACATCCCTGATCCAGTGGCGTGCTTCCGGAAGCATCCGCCCAGTGTGAATTATTCATCCCATCATCTGAAGTCCTCAGGGTTTTAATTATCTTGTCATGGTCACACTGATCTCATTAAGGTTTAATAGTGACGCCCTATTATAGGAAATCATAATATTATTAAATGTCATAATATCAACGCTCCTAATTATGATTACAATTGACTACTTAGAATTGATGTTTTCTTAAAATAGGGGGTTTAGACGGCACCCCTCCACAGGCGGGGGGGGGGGGGGGACACCCACTACTGCAGCGAGGGTTCATCAGTTCCAATCAGATTTACACTCACTCACTGACTTAACCAGATCTATTCAAATAGAGAAACACTTACATTGTGAATGTACGTGAGAGAAGATTTAGGACCATTTAGAATTACAGTGCTTTAATTTATCATATGCTGTATGTTCGCCCATTTTACTTTTTTGAACACACATGAAATTGCTCACAACGACGTGTCAGTGAAGGTTGATCTCCACAGTATGTGCATTTGCCCCCATTTACAGTACTAGACCTGTACGTGCCCGTCGGCCACCAGCCTACAGTACTTGGGAACGATGCAACTTGGGAACCTAATAATACACGTCATAGCACCCATTTGAACTATCAACCCTTTTGTGCCCATACTGTATATGGAGATCTCTGTAGTATGTAATACCCATTCTAACTGTCTGTCTGTGTCCCACACAGAGATCTGAGTATGTGCCTGTGTCTGAAGAGTGCAAACTGACTGTGACAAGTGGACTGGTTGAGTAACCAATTGGCAGGTGTGGGGTTGCCATGGCAATCAATTGGCTGCATTTGCCCCCATTTACAGTAAATGTATTTGACGTTTGATGGTGGGATTTCACAGCATCTAGGGTTAGATCGCCATGTTTACTCAAGAGGTTAGAGTGAGCGACGTCATGCACTCCATATTCAGACATAATTGTCCGGTAATCCATATATGGGCATGGTGGGCGTGGTGCTCCTTAGTCCTTATAGGATCCTAATTGATTTGTTTGGGTCTGATGTCATGACAACACAGTCGGCATGACATGCCGCATTTGGGTGCAGCTGCAGTGGGAACTCTATATTTGATTATGTCTGAGTCATAGTGACGGGGGCCAACCGGGACCCCAAGAGCCGCGGTTGTCCAACGGCCGACAGACCCATTAAGCAATTTGAATATAGAATGTGTAACTATTTAATAAAAGTAGAATAGTAAATAGAGAAGCCTTTGATTTGGCCTTCCATTAGCACTGTGTCCGTGGCATCCCTGACACTGCGGCCCCTCTCACTGGATACCAGACTACCCTATGACTGTATGACATTGACCCAGCTGCAGCCAAGCCTAGCATAAGAACTCCCCCGCTTGCCCACCGCAGTCAGAACAGTCAGGAATGACATGCAGCTCCAGACCCAGTTAGGACCACTGGGGCTCCGGGGCAGCTCCTCGGAAGAAGGGGGGTGCGTGGAGGGAAGGGGGGGGGGTGTTCACGACGAAGGGCAATGAAGGATGGAGGACGATGAGAAGGGCAGTTGAGGAGCGTTGGTGGTTGTGGGGGTTGTCTGCCATCGCTGACGGCTGATCCCGCATGCAGGTGGTCGAGTCAGTCGCCAGGCAGATCAAAAAGTCAAGGCCCCGGGTGGACCTCCCTTTGAAATGGGAATGGGGCCGAGATATCAGACAGAAAACATAAGCAAGCACCCGGCCGCAGAAGGGCTCCATATTCATGGCGGGGACTGGCAGGAGCAGCGGCAGACAGGCAGATCGGGGCCGAGCAGCAGCCTTCAGAGCCCACACTCACCCTGGACACTGATTAAGAGATCAGCCCTTGGGCTTGGCCACGCATGCCACTGTACCGCAGTTAGCTCGCTACCTGGCCAGCTAGCACAGTCACACTTTCATAAACACACTAATGTCCTTAATTGAGACGGTGTGACCTGGCCAGTTTTGTTGAACTAATTGAACTCTTTAGCTACGCGCCAAATGTGCAACAACTAGGGGTGTAATGATATAGTAACGGCATCGAAAAATCAATTTTAATTTCATGAATTGAAGTATATTGAAAAACTGCAACATTGACTATGTATCCTATCGTTTTGCAATGCAAATAATCGGTATCGAATCGTTTTGCTATGCAAATAATCGATTGCATCAATACTACATTTTTGTGCAGGTATTTAGCATTTTTTAGAAGGAAAAAGAAAAAGAGGGGTTTAATTACTTAGTTTAAAATAATGTCAATATATTTTAAATTGTTACTGTATCGATTTCAAATAATTGAATCGTATCCGATCGCCATAATGAACCAATATCGTCCATTTATCGTATCGTCAACCATGTACCGTATATGGTGATACGTATCGTATTGCTGTTAAAATGTATGGTTACACCCCTAGCCACAACCTTAGCTCCCTCGTCACAGAACACGGTACACGAATATCTGTACGCTGGTGACCTTTACACCTCTGACCTTTTTCCATGGCTTCCAAGTATTTGATACTGTATAACACTCCTATTATCAGAGTTACTGTAGAAGTCTGAACTCCTCTTTATAGCTAAATCAAAAGCAGACTGATCTCCCTATGCTGTTTGATTCGGTGCAGAGCAGCACTGAGTGGAGAATTGTGACTAGGTCTCGCAGGGGGGGGGGGAATTAGTAAGTGTCTGTTTTTGCCTATTTGCCACTTCCATTACACTGACAATGTAAGGAGGGAAGAGATCCAAGTGCATGGCCTCATAAAAACATATGGAGTAGAGTGATTCTAATGCTTCTAATGTCCACATTTTCAGCAGTTTGACCCTAGTATTGGCTAATATCCCCGCTCTCTCTCCCTCTCTCTCTTTTCTCTCTCTGTCTCTCTTTGAGTCTGGAATATTAACTACTGAGAAATGTAGGTCATATAATTAATGGAATTCAGCTCCAGCAGGGGGATGCAAACGGATGGGAGTCTTGGGGCCCTCTTGAAGTCTTGTTGTTGGAGAGTCAAACAAAAAGATTAGATTTTCTTATCTAATTGAAGCTGAAAGACAGAACAAATTATACATTCAATCTGTTTTCCTTTTACTCGCCCCCCCCCTTCCTTCTTTTCCCCTACTTAAAAAAAAATGTGTAGGCCTATATCCCTTTTTTCCTTCTTTGTTTTTAATCGACGAGATAATTATCACGGGAGAGGCTGGCGAGGTGGAGCACAGCACAGGCCCGCTTTCCAATCCATATCCACTCCTACACACACACGCACGCACGCACACGCGCACACATGCACGTACACACGCACACATGCAGAGACATGCACATGCATACATGTATGGATGCTGCTACTTACTCATGTGATACTTTATTTTCTCCAACTTCAGTGTGTGCAGACACACACACGCACACACACACACACAGACACAGACACACAGACTCACACACACACACACACACACACACACACACACACACACACAGGGTAGCATGGTTTCCTTTTCGGGTGCATGAGGAGGTCAGCCTGGCTACTGAATCCTCAACGCCCTCCTGTGCTTGAAGCTGGCCATAAGGAAGTGTAGTTCCCTTTGGAGACCCTCATAAAGATGACTCCTACACTGCACATGACTCCCTCCATTCCAATGACCCCCACCTCTATATGTATGTATGGCCCTCGCCATTCTGGTCAGTTTATGGTGTAAATAAGTTATCGTTCAAGTCAAGTCATGGAGCCATGTGCAAGGCTCTGCACGGCAACAATACCACTGATTTACTGATGATACCAATGATTTATTTATGGCCTACTTATCAAAACAAAGTGCTTTACATAAAACTGTGCAAAAAAAAAAGGGGGAAAAAGCGCAGTGTGAAATAATACATAAATTAATAGAATCAAACAAATGTGTAGATGTCCTCTTTTAAAACCGAGCATTGACGAGACTGAAAGGAAACCAAAGCTCTGTCCTTATACCCACTCAATCAGGCGAGGAAAACCTCTGGATGGGAAAAGAAAATATAGCAAAGGATTCAGAGGATTCAGCAGCGAAGCTGACCTCCTCATGCACCCCGAAAGGAAACCATGCCGCGTCGCTCTGATCTCCTCTTCGTCATGTGGCCATCGTGGCTAGTTCCACCTAATGCTTTTCTACATGTTGAACTTATTCAGCCTGGTGTGTGATATTCCCCTCTTTCCTTTTTTGCATAATTATGACTTCATCCCCCTTAGGCCAGTCATATCACTGGTCATTCCTGCTCCTGATAAGGATTTTTTTTCCTTTTACCTCTTTTACACAGCGCTGCCTTTGCAAAATCCTGATTTTCAGTTTAATTTTGAGAGAATGGGACCAGTCAGGGTATACATTTGTACACACATTGAGGTGTGTGTGTGTGTGTGTGTGTGTGTGTGTGTGTGTGTGTGTGTGTGTGTGTGTGTGTGTGTGTGTGTGTGTGTGTGTGTGTGTGTGTGTGTGTGTGTGTGTGTGTGTGTGTGTGTGTGTGTGTGTGTGTGTGTGTGTGTGTGTGTGTGTGTGTGTGTGTCGCATGCGCGCGCTACCCAGGAATCTAGAAGCCTCACTTGTCATTCAACCAATCACTGCACAATGCATCTTATGTTGTTCCGTTCTATTGTTTTCTTGTTGTGTTTTTATGGCGGCGAGGGACCTCACTCACCGCCGACGCGTCTGCTGTCCACGAGCCGCGTGCACCGTAGGTCAGCCCTCGTGGTTGACGGCATTGTATGGAAGTACGCCTTCTGAAACCACGGCAGACCTTTGGAGAGCAGAACTTCTGGCTTTTTTTACCCAGAGAAATGGACACTGGTCTAAGAAAGGCAGAAGGCAGACACATTGTACTGTATCTCCATATCTTTTGAGCATTTTGTTAAATGAATGCCTTACTGAGTTGTAGTGTAGCTACAATCATGGATATATAAGCTCACTTGCGTTGTGAGCTTGTAGAATTTTGACGGTTTTGGCAGTCAGAGAGGTTAGAGAGTCGTTTTTATGAATATTTAAACGACAATCTTGTGACTAAATAATTACTAACTACATACAGTAGTACCGAAGTCCTGACATCACTAGTTTATCCCCTGGGTCACGGAAGTAATTTCTCTATGGAGAATTGCATTGGACAACTTAGAATTGTCTCATATAAGAATTGTGGTCCACAAATAAGCAAACTGTCCCAGCAGTAACATTAGAGTCAGTCAGTTGATGCTTAATATCCATGATGAGTCAAACCACCGTGCTCATTCGTTTAACACACTTCTTATATGACGCAATATTAAACACGTCTATGGGAATTCCGAATGGGGAGGGGGAGCGTGACCCAGGTAGGATGCATCAGACTTCGGTGCTCTATTGGCTCCTTTGGAACACAGATTTCGTTTTTAAATTTCCTGAAAAGTAACGGATTTGGACATACAAGCTTCGCGGCCGTCAGTGATAAGAGCATCTTGTCCACAAGAGGTCTTGTCAAAGCCCATGAACTTCTTTTGATACTGAATTACCTATATTTGCTTTTATTTATTTAGCTCTTGAAATCATGTATTTTCTTCTTTGAGATGATTTCTTCTTTTTATTCTTTTGGTGGGAGGAAACAATGGCCACACTTTAATCTCTCAAGGTTTCCTTCTGTCTGTCTTGAGATGCAGGATACTTTTTATTGATGCTCTTACTGTGTGTGTGTGTGTGTGTGTGTGTGTGTGTGTGTGTGTGTGTGTGTGTGTGTGTGTGTGTGTGTGTGTGTGTGTGTGTGTGTGTGTGTGTGTGTGTGTGTGTGTGCGTGCAGTACGTGTGGCTACAGCTGCAGCTGGGACAATGACAGGCTGAGCCTCAGCCTCATTACTCGCTGCACCCGAGCCAAACAAGCACCACTGCCACCTCTCTGTCTTTCTCTCTCTCTCTCTCTCTCTCTCTCTCTCTCTCTCTCTCTTTCCCCTCTGTCTCTTCTCTCTCTTCTCTCTTTCTCTCTTCCTCCACCTTGCCCATTAGAGAGTGCTGATGGGACATTTTTTTCCCCCTGCAGAAAGGAAGACACAAACAAGCGTGGGCTGCAGAGGAAGGGGTTGTTGACAAGGGCAAAGACGTGCTGTTGTTTTATATAAGGGATGCATTTGTCTGTTGAGGAATGACTCGCATAACTGGGCTGGCAAAGGCCTTTTTCTCTTTTCTACATATCTCTCGTTCCCTCTCTCCTGTCTCCATTATAGAGCCTGTGCTTGGCTTTTGTTTTGATACCTCATAAGCCAATTACAATCCCAGTGGAATTGTAATTATTTCAAATGCAGCATTGACAAAGTCTTCAGATTATTTTGTTCTCCCCATCTTCAATTGATCCACGAATGGCAGGACTTGAGAAAAGGCAGTCAACTTCACCGAAGATGGATAGAAATCCAACAGCCCTCCCTAATACATCTTAACGTAAAGCCCAAAACGTTCTCTTGCAGCAACGAAAGCATGACGAGTCAAAACCACGGAGCGACTCAACTGCAGCGTGAAAACCCACCACATCAGCACTTATTACCCATCCATCAACCAGCGCTTCAACAAAGACTCCTTTGCGGCCTCACATTTCCAAACCACCGCAGGGTCAACCAGCTATGACATTGAGGTGATGCTCGGTTTGACCTTTTTCTCTCCGTTCCGTCCTGGTTGAAGCGCCATGGTTTATTTTTTTTACCCCCGGCCCCTCCTTCCACCACCACCACCACTCCTTTAACCTCGACAGACCACGGTTCTGACGAGCTGACTGGAGATCAGTGGTTCTCGTCTCCCTTGAAGTGGCTCCAGGTGTCACTCCAAGGGTACCCGCCCCTGTTTGATCTGCCGTAGAGCGGCTGTCGGGGGTTGCGGAGCCCTGTGATTCCTTCTGTCATGGGAGAGGGGGGGGGGGAACGACGCGTCAAAAAAAAAAAAGTTCCGCCACTACTTTTGAGTGACGGCAAGGTACGTGAGAGAGGATAGAGAGCCCTGTGGCGGCTGCAATGACAGTGGTCGTGAGAGTCTTGGGGGGGGGGGGGGGGGGGGGTAGTCTTGAGTGTTGTGCGGAGGTGGATTTCATCGGCTGTGACAAGGCAGTCCAAACGATGACCCCCCCCCAAAAACAATTAGAGAACGAGAGAGGAGAGAGAACAAAATATAGACATCAGAAAACTTGGTTTCCACTGATCATATATCGGTGGCGTCTTAAGAAGCACACAAAACAAAAGCGAACAAACACAAAGCTCACCCTCTCAAACATCCTCTGATATGGTCCAAAGGAGGTCCCTGTTTTTCCTTCAAGGAAGAAACTAAAGAAACGGCACAGTCGTGCGAGACAAACGAACCCCCGATAAATTCTGTGGATGTATCTGTGTGGCAGACCCAGACGTGTGCATGCTTTCTTCCTTTCATTTTATCACATCCTTCCCTTTGTGTGTGTGTGTGTGTGTGTGTGTGTGTGTGTGTGTGTGTGTGTGTGTGTGTGTGTGTGTGTGTGTGTGTGTGTGTGTGTGTGTGTGTGTGTGTGTGTGTGTGTGTGTGTTTCTATATTCCTCCCATCTAATGCTGTGTGCTTCTGCTGAAATTACAGGTGAGCTCCCATCCTGTGGCAGGGCCTGCCTTTTCGTCTTGGGGAGAGCGAGAGAGTACGGGAGGGGTGGCAGTTGGAGAGGGAAATAAAGAGAGAGAGGGGGGGAGAGATTCAGACTTTGTGGTGCAGCTGTGTTGTTTTCGGAGCCCACTCTTCCCTTTGTGTGTCTGGCGATAACTTATTCAGCGCAGGGCCATTCATCCAGGGGTTGAGCGCGGGCGTCCGTCAAGACGGGAAAATAATGAGGCGACAGCAGCACAGAGGATAGCGCTCTCTCTCGGTCTCGGTCTCTCTCTCTTGCTCTCTCTCTCTCTCTCTCTCTCTCTCTCTCTCTCTCTCTCTCTCTCTTGCTCTCTCTCTCTCTCTCTCTCTCTCTCTCTCACTGCCTAGGTCACCCCCCTCCTCCCATACCACCCCCCCCCCCCCCCAACACCCCACCCCCTGCAAGCATCCCATTATCAGCCGATTTAAATAGATAACAGAGGCCCTTCTTCTGGGCATTTTGAAGCAATTAGAACCTATCACACTATCTCTCCGCAGACTGTCATTGCCTCCCAGCGTGCCATTGTGCCGTGCACTATGTATGTCCGCGTGTTGTAATGCAACAGCTTGCCTGCAAGAATGCGGAACGCCACAGTATCGGTGGTTGGCGGAAGGAATTAGAGTAAATGTGTTTCCTGTACAGTGTCTTTTGCGTGACTATGTGCCCACTCGTGCATGTCAGGCAGCGTGCCACTCTCCCGACACTGCCAGGACATTCCTCTACTATGCCAAGTTGCTCTTGGGCTGCACCATCTGCCAGATCAGTGCGAGCACTGGCCAAAGACCTAGATGCCGTCCCTGCACTTTTCCATGGAACTCCGTGCAAGATCTCCCTCTCACTATTCCTGTACAGTCTGGGAAAGACACAGTAAAGTACGGGGCAAAAAGTACAACATTGCTGCGGCGTTGGCTCAGGGGTAGAGTGGCCGGATGGTAACCGCAAGGTTGCCAGTTCGAACCCGGGCTCCCCCAGAGTTGGTGTCGAAGTGTCCTTGAGCAAGACACCGAACCCCTAATTGCTCCTGAGGTGCCTTGCATGGTTTCTGCCGCCATCGGTGTATGAATGTGTGTGTATGTAAAGTGCCTTGGATAATGGCGCTATATAAATGCACCATTTACCATTTTACTTGTACACTTGTTTCACATCATCGCCGCTGGGCAGAAATCTTGTATCTATTGTCTTCTTATATACTGCTCAACCATAAAATAATGTATAATCAATCTGAGTACATCCTACAGCTCAGTTTGCTGCTGTAGATTAGCTTTTATTTTTAGCAGTGGCAATCTTTGTACAGTCTTTGTACAGTGCATAATGCACAATCTGTCAATGTGGCTGTTTTGTGTATTGATATATGGTTGATATATGGTTGGAGTTCAGTCTTTTGTGTTGTTGTTTTCCACCCTCTCAGATCACTCTTTGGAAGAGTGCAAGAGCTTGAAATATTTATAAATATAGAAATATTTTAATTCTTTATATTGTTCCTCTTGGAGGCCATCAGTCACATAACTATGACTCTGTCTGTCTGTCTGTACAACATTCGTACAATATGTGAACTGTAAGTGACAGCTGACAAAGGAAATGGACCACCCACACGCCACCATAACAGCATACATTTTGCCTTGTCATAGATTCTTCAAGTTTGTGGAACTCTACTGGAGGGATGGAACACAATTCTAACGGAAGATATTCCCTCATTTGGTGTTTTGATAATGATGGTGGAGAAATATAGTGTGCAATTGGTGTTTCTTTGTAATCTTTTGACAGTGAAGGCCATAGCATATGTCTTTGTTTCAATTCAGCTGAATATGTCTTCAGAGAGGCCACGATTTCCGACCCAACTTTCTGATGTATCTGCCTATATATCGAAAAGCTGACTAAAGCTGTCACTGTAGTCCCAGACACCGAGGCAGTTGAGCGGTCTTTGTGACTGAAGCCCCTGTCATCCTTGCCCCAGTAACGAACCCTCTTTCCTAGTCACTTCGATCTTTTTCTCTCTGCAAAATCAAGGTCAACAGGGCGTGCTCAGTTTCCTATACATGCCACAGAGTATATGTGAATTACTTAATTGTATCATGCAGCATCCCTATATGGAAGCACCAGCATTTGCTATGTTTCCCCACTCATTTATTTAGGTTTTCCCTATAATTTGTTGTCTCCTCTCTCTCTCTCTCTCTCTCCTCACTCATTTATTTTTTAATTATATTACGGAAGAAAATAAAACTTTTATAATATTCTAATTATTTGAGATGGAGCTGTGTGTGTGTGTATATATATATATATATATATATATATATATAAATAAAAGACCACTTCAAATGAGTTTCAGCTTCCAACCTTGAACCTTTTTATATGTTCCAGTCATTGGATGGAATAGAATAGACAGACTTTCACCTTATCCATCTGTCGCTTTTGAGGGCATTCAGAGATTTTGTAGAGCACACGTTTTGACAAACACTTGAGGAAGCTATACTTTGAAAAGATCTTAATCGCCATATCTTGCTGTTGAATCAGCAGCCGCCCCAAAGATCTATTCTCTGTTTTTATTTTCATTTTCTTGATTTTTTTTTTGTGTGTTTCATGAAAAAGAAATGTCTGATTGAATCTAAGAAAGAAAGGCAAAAATGTATTTTGTGTTGTCACCATGACTCAAAGTCATTAAACTTGGGGCAAAGGTGTCACCACTTCAATTCCCTCTGATAGTCCTTGAAGTATTGTGTTTCATCTTCATTTATCAATCGCCTCCATTAAAGAAATAAGTAATACCACACGCCTCCGCTCTGATGGCATATTGTACTATATTGAAGACTTGAACTCTGCAGACAACATTAAGTGTCTACAGTACCATAGCTGATTTGTAATGGTAGTTTGGCAGTAGTAAATCACTCTAAAGTGTTGTGGGGGGTCTGTGCCCCCATTCAGCACGGTCGTTGACCCTTTAAGGAATGACTGATGTCCACACAAAGGACCCATCATTTTATGCCGCTGCGCCTGTAAACCATGGCTCTCATGTATGTCAGCCTTGCCTTGCATTCAGTCCTGTAGCTCCCAGAGTGTACAGTGCTGCTGTTATTTATGTGCTGCGGGTGAAACAGTTAATCGAACTAATCCATTTAATTGATTATAAAAATAATCAATTTTAATAAAAGTCTAGAACAGAAGTTTTGTTTAAAAATGTCCAACGACGTGAGCTTGTAGGTCAACTGTTTTCAGTATCATTGTACAATAATGTTACTAAGGCTTAAGAGTTTAGTCCGATTAATGGAATCATAATCAATCAGAATTCTTTCACATCAATTCATTGCCTTTATCAAAAATAAAAAATGTTAAAGAAAAGAAGCTTTCCTCGATTAAGTAATTGATTGCATGATTGTGAAGAATACTATCCATAGTTTGTACACTCTCACACTTACAAAGGAATGTAATGAATTAACACAGAGGATTTTACAGTGAAGATACCATAAGCCCTTTGGACATACCAGAAAGACAACAGCCATTCCTTATGAGCTACACACTATACTCTTTCACTCACACAGAGAGCCCTGTCTCTTGCCAAGGCCAGGAGGTTTTATCTCGAGTCGTGGTCACTTTTTTTGTATTATTTTCACCGACACCACCCCTTCTCCCCCTGTCTTCATATCTCGTCATTCTTCCAGTTAATTGTTGTGTTTTAATTGAATGTCCATCAGTTTGGAGAGTGGTCGGTGTCACTCGCTTATCTTTGACATTCTCTCTTTCATGCAGCCTTGAGCTGCGGTATCTTAGAGACAGTTCTTTGTCATACATGTACTTATTGTACAGCTTTGTCTGGATTTTGTCAGAAAGAAATCTTCTTTGAATTCCCGGGTGTGGGGATTTAATGGATCATATAACGGCGTCAATGTGTTTCAATGACTATTCACAACTTTGGCCACATACTGTACAGAAACATAGAGAATTTCACATTTTTTACACTTTTCTTTTTCCTTGTATAGTCTCGAAAAGAATTGGGGGCTTTTTCTGCCTTGATTGATATAGTAGATATAGTAGATATATAGTATATACTGTATATATAGTAGACTGACAGGAAAATGGGGAGAAAGAGATGGGGAGTGCAAGCAGCAATGGTCGATGGGATCGGGATTCGAACCTGCGGCACGCTGCTGGACCGCCACGCCAGCCACCCGGGCCGTATGTCTCGATTTTTGTGGACCCCGTTCACTGTCAATCATGTTGAAAAGATGAGGGTAACCGTCCTTCACACAGAGCTGAGACTTAGTTACTGTAAATCGGTTTTGTGACTCACTGCTACCAGTAGTTAGGCTGGGTAAATGCACAGGACAAACTCTATTTACTGAACAGAATGGTCTATATCTATGTACCAGTAAGACGCCTGAGGGCGAGAAGCGACCTCGCCCTGGCCTTTAGTGTACAGGGTTTGAGATCAACATGTGGAATGTCGTAACAGGTCAGTTCCATATATGGAGATCTAAGTCTTGAGTGTACAGGGTTTGATGAGGGCCCAGGTACAGGGCCGGGACTTAATTTTCGGGGTCACACCATCACCTACTGTAATTTTGGCGTTGCACAATAATGCAATGCAATAGTGCAAAATAATAGTAATGCTCGTAGCATTTCATATTGTCTAATATCCAAATTATTATCCAATGAATTATAACCAAATGTGTCTTTTTGTCAGATTGTGTGACATTTTTCCGCCACAAAGCGCTGTGATTGTAGTGTAGATATGAGAGCGCTCAGAGCGGTGACGTCTACTCTGAATACCTTCATCATTAGTGTTGGCAGGATTTTCTAAATGGCTCGGGCATGACCAGTGAGAGACGCTATGTGTTCTGGTTGGAGTGGGGGGACAGGGGTTACGGTTAAGAAGAATGAAGATTGAATTATGGGTATAAGCTGACCTAAAACACAATTTTTCTCTGTCCACAACACGCAGGCAGGCAATTCACAACAGAGTTTGTTTTGTCGGAGCGGCGCGTTCCAGCGATAGCGATGGCAGGCCGCTGACTCATAATGGCTCTCTCTCTGACTGATTGGTGCTCAGTGATGTGGAGAAGAAGGCCTTTTTCATGGTGGTGGCGGCCTCAAACCATGGTCTGTTGCAGCCAAAAGCATAAGGACAAGGCAGAGCTGCGTTGGAACCGTGGTAGCCTGCATAACCTCGATCAATGGGGGAAAACACCAGGGAGGGCCGATGCCCGTGCAGTCCAGTTTTAGCCCCGACGATCAGAGGAAGTCAACTAGTTGTATAATTAGATGTAATTCATCCTTAAGAGACCGTCAGGCTCGCCGTCCACTCTGAAATGTCTTGCTCAAGATGCGCTGGAATCTTTTTAACTCCTCAGTCTCGGCATTCATGTATGTATATAAAAAAGGTCCCTTGATACCCTGCTGATCTGACGATGTTATGAAGGAAGCATGTCCCGTCGTCACATACCCTGCTCAAGAGATTGGCCGATTTCAGTCCACAATCGGGGCCCTGTAGGCTCTGGTTGGCTTTCTCTGTCGGGGAGGGAACCTGTAATGACAGGTTCCATGCTGCTGCCCGTGGCTTGCGGCCCGCTGCACTGTTTGTTTGGAGAGTGGTGCTCGGCGGTAGAGTGGCGACCCAGCTGGCAGCAGCCGCGCTGCCCCCTTGGCCCGGCGGCCGGGGCTTGTTTTGGCCCACACCAGCCAGGCTAGACTGGCAAGCCATGAGGGTAGGGAGGAAGAGACGGAGGGGCAGGCCGGGTGGTGGCGGTGGCGGGGTGGGGAGCTGTTGGCAGAGCACCGCGGTGCTAGCCGAGGCCCGCTGCCAGCTGGAGCCAGCACGTCCCTCCACTCAACCCAAGACCCCCTGCCCCCAGCCCGCCCACCACCGACCCTTGTGTCTCCGTGACGACAAGGGGCTTCAGTTTGCACCTGGAGGGTCAACATCACCCCGCTGTGACCTGTCCCAGTCCGGACAGCCTTCTTCTTCGCAGGCCCACGCTACACTAATTGAGAACTACATCACCCCTCTTCAAGGCTGCTAGTCCAATATTGACATTAATCACTCTCAACCTGGCGTGCCTTTTTTGGACATGTCATTCCAGGCATCGCTGTATCGCGACATGATGTGAGCTTGTAGATCAGCTATTAAAATAAAATAAAAAAAGTATACATATATAGTATACAAAGTATATAATACATTTGTAAATCAGGACAAAACAAACGTTAGATTTCTTAGAATTTAACCCATTCTGGATGGGAACCCCTCTTGGTGTTTTTAAGCATTATGCTATACTTTAGCTATTGAAAAATATCAGATCTACAAGCTTGTAGGTCTGATATTTTTGAAAATTTGTTAAAATGCGGTACAAATCTTTGAATATATATTCTTTCAGAGCGAACGTTTTAAACTCAAATCTTTGCTTCTGAGTGGTTCTTGGAAAAACATATTTTCAGATGGGGGTCGGTGGCCAATTACATATATTTTTAGGGGTCCTTGACAGGAAATGTTGAGCACCACTGATACAGAAACTGCAGGTATTTCAGAAAACTGTCAGGATTTAGAAGATTTTAAATAAGGCCTAAAAATAGGTATTAACCGCGACCATATAAACTTCATTGACCAAGGTCTCCCAGGGGTCTGTACTTTATTCTATTTACAACGCTGTGAGCGTTGTGGCGTGTTGTGAGCTTGTTGATTGGCTATTTTTGCCTGTTCACAATTCCCACTGTGACGCTATAGGTTGAATGTGGTTAAGTGCTAAAAGTCAACCAGAAGACGACTGTGGTGTTTACACTACACCCCCAGCGTTGCATCTAATCCTTTGTACAGAGATTTGACAGGTACATGCAATATGTTTCTTCTTGCGTTTGTCAACCTATAATTATCATATTAGAGTTGCACGCAAACACACTTACACTTTGCCTCCACCTCTCCAAATTGTAGTCCTTCACCTTGCGTCTGTCAAAGTTCTCGTAAGGATGTGAAGGTGGAAAAGATGCTGACCTGTCAAACTTGGTCCCCCCTTTTGGTGCTCTGGTTTCATCATTACTTTCTGTGCCAGCATTCATGGCGCAGTGACAAAGGAAACAGCAATATAACTCACAGTAACATCACCGCCCCTTAAAGACCAGGCTTTTCTCCAGGTCAGTGTGAGGCCGTGAACTGTGACCTTCGTGCACCTGTCTAGCCAGAGGTAATTCTCTGGACATGGCTTTGGACATGCGAGCGTATTTCACAAGGCTCCTAGTTTCAGGGCCTGTAATTACATTTAATTGGATGAACCTCCCACGTTACAGACTTAACTGTTGTTTTAAAGGTCTCGAATACGGACAATCAATCTACAAGCTCACATCACGTCGCGATGCAACCCCTTTTGAGCTTGTAGAGCAGTTATTTTTCAAATGTTTGAATAGGGTTTGTGGTTAACGGTTAAAGATCCAGTTGCACATTTTTATGGTTTTCTTTGATATTTTGATATATTATTGATTCTTTATGTAGGGGGCTGGGGGGGTCATAGGTCATGATCGCGGCAGATTTGAACCCAAAGTCCGATGAGCACAACACAATACAGTATGTGATTCCTCCCATGTGTCCGACAACGACACCTTCCACACCGGCCATTGAAAACGCAGTCAAAGGCCCTCTCAAAGTTCAGAGCAGCCTTGCTTATTTTGTTTGAGTATTCCTAGGGTCGCAAAGGGTACATCCCGCTTGTACAGACTTTAGACCCCCAACCCCTGTGTTCCGTCGGCGCCAGGGTCAACATTGCTTCGATGTTGAGGGGAAGTTGTGAGGACATTGGCATGTTGGACTAGCAGCCCGGTGTCACTTTCCCAGCCCTGTTTGCGGAGCCCGCTGCCCCCCCAGCCCTGTTCAATCTCCTCAGCTGACCTGAATGCATCGCAAAGTGTCACGGACGTGCGAAGAGCCAGATGCCCCTGCCCAGCAGCAGACGTCCTAACCTTGCATAACCAATGTGCCGGGGGTCTCTTAGCCGTCTGACCCGGACCACTCAGGGCTGCCCTTCCAACGTCTGCCCCCCCTCCCACGCGTGCATTTCAGGCCCACAACAACGCTGTGTTATTTAATAAGACGTGGACGCACTACCGCCCTGTCTAAAAGTTGCCCTTGTGGCAGAGCATTTCAGGACAGAGTTGACATAAACCATTTCTAAACACTGGTTTTGTTTCACCAATCTCTAATTACATCGTTTGGTAGAGCGACTGGAGCGCAGAGTTGAAGCAGGGGCAGCCATGTTAGCAGAGCGTATAATAGTAAGACCCAAACCGCAGCCGAACACAGTACAGTGGAAAAACATATCCTATACATACCAGGGCTGAGAGGAAACCAAAGGTGTTGAGAGTTTATATACAGTACACTTGTACTTTTGGAAATGGGTTTTGTCTTCTTGTTTCATACAATGTCTTTGTAGGCACAAATGTTGGTTATCTTCGCCATGTGACGCCGTTTTACAATGAAGTATGAAATGGCGCTTAAATCAACGGCGTGTTTGTCATGATATTGGGACACACAGTACATTGTGAGCTTGTAGATAGGCCCTTTCTCTTGAAGTGATTTGTTGGTGTAGAGGAAAAAATGGAGGGGACCAATTATAGACCCCTGGGGGACCCCGGTCAACCATGGAGGGTTTAAGTGGTTAGACTCATCAAGGACGAAGACAAACTAGAGCCAAAAAGGCTAGTTATTTCCATTGTGGTCGTCCATCGTCATAGTTTGACTGGAGGGATAGAAACCTTTGCGTTGCATTCTTGTTGCACAGTGTTTCGGTGTATTATGATGCCATGAAGAGTGTCATTGTAGCCCAGGGCGTTGGACAAACACCCACTGCCTTACACCCCCCACCTCAGTCACAAAGGCTGATGTGAGGTCGTGCCCTCTGCCACAGCTATCATCGCCATCAGGCCTTAACAACCAGCCCTGTCCAATAATGGTGTCAACGACGCGATTGTTTCACTTCATTTGTGAGAGGAATGTCCCCGGTTAATGATAACACGCCGTTGTCTATTCACTGGGCCCGGTCAGGTTCTGTCTCTTTTATTGCAGTGTAGTGTGCATTGTTGTACCGTATAGCGAGTTTGGTCCAAAGTATGTCCGTATAGCGCTCAAACTTTGCTGCATGAAATTTGGCCTGAAGACGAGGGGGATTGTGGGAGCGGACACATTACTTCATCTTCCACATCACTGAAGGAGCCGTGCCTCCCACTGCGACCTGTAACAGATGACCTGCTGCGGCCGCACATTGGCCTGTTTTCCTTCCAGAGTTTGGTTGTGTTTCAGCGGATATTTAGATCTATGAGAGTCAGACAGTGAGAATTGATCATGACAAGTTGACTGTCGGCACCCTTGCCAACAGCTTGCTTCGGTTGGCAATGAACCTGAATGTCTTTCTGCATGACAGACTGACATCTCAGCACTATTCTGGTCATTTGAAGAAATGTGCTTTTCCATGCAGGGTGGATACCAGGGGGCCCAGGCTAAATACATTATACTAAATTAACTCTTACAGGTCTGTAATTCGTGCGTACAAATGCGTTTAGCAATCTTCTGTTTGTACACTGTTAGAGTTATGGGGGTCCATGGCTTAATGCATAACCATACTGGATGTCCTTGAAATTAAAGAATGTGAGAACCACTGGTCTGTGTTTTAAAATTGAGCAAAGTTCAACATAAAGTAGCCCTTGCGTCATGTCCTGTTGCTGATTCCATGACTTCCAGGGATCTGGTATGACGGATGCCCTTTAAAATGCCAGAGTGTACTCAACCTGCAACCCCCCCCCCCCCCTACACACACAAACACCCAGAATCCCGGTTCCTCAGATTTCTACCACTTCCTCACCCGGTGCATAGAATGATTTCTCTGTGTCTTCAGTCAGAATATTGCTTTGTCCTGCTGCCCCTCTCTCTCTCTCTTCCTCTCTCTTTCCCCGCACCTCCTAACGGTAAACGTTAAGATCCAGGAGCGGATCAATGGCTCCCTCCCTTTGATGTGCCGGGACGCATTACGGTCGGCGAGTTCTAATTGGAGCGGAGAGGCGAGGATCGATGTTGGCTGTAATTGCCTGACACGAGGACTGGTGCGAGACTTTATTATCATTAATATTTAGACATGATGTGGGAGGAACCGGCTGAGGTTAAATGTACAGCGGCGGCGCGAGCCTTTGATCTCTGGAGATAAGCAGATCGATCGGGGAGGGGGGGAGGGGGTGCGTTGGGTTGGGAATGGCTGAGAGAAAGGAGGCAGTGGAATTCCCTTCCACGGTGCAGCGCGCCGGACGAACGAATGAAGCTCGCGTCCAAGCCGTGCCCCGGATTTTGTACTTTTTCTTTGTCACCCCACCCTACCCCATAGCTGAAACAATAACGGCTTGGCATCGTCAGGGTCAATGGACAATTGTTCTGTCTTTGGGTGCTTTTACGTAACGGGTGACTTCACCGGGTGCAACCGTCTTCGTGAGCGTGAGGACAGGTTGGAGTGTTGATGGAGTGTTAATGGCGAGAGGGGGACGAACTGATATTTATTGTTTGTCTCTTTTCTTTTCTGTTCTATTCTTTTGTTTGTTGTCTGACTCTATTGTTTGGGAGACGAAACAGAATCTGAAGGAGGAGATGGCCCTACGGGGCTCTGAGTCGTTGCCCGGGTGTCAGCCGATCTCTTAGCGCTGACACCCAATCTCCTGGGTGTGAGGACGACCGGGACGGGATGATGTTGGGGGGTGGGGTGGGGGGGGGGGGGGGGTGGGGTTTACACTCTCCGACGGGACTCTCCGACGGGACACTCCCCGCCTAGTAGCGTGGCCACAGGCGCCCTGGGGGACTACCCCCCTCCCCCCCGCATCCCGAGGAGGCCAGGGGAACGCGCGGAAACTCTGAGGGGGCGTGATGTAACGTTATGTATATACGCTCACCTGTGTCACTCCTAGGTTTTTGTCGCCTCTGTTCCCCAAGGATTGATACCTTAATCATCATACTTAGCGGGACAAAGATGAGTAACAGGTCGGACAATGGCGGGCGTCTCGGCTTTCGCCGGCGTGACCCGCTTGCCTGGCGAGGGACAAAGTGAGAACGTCCCCTCAGGATTCAGGTCAACGGGGTTGGTGATACTGAGAAGGAGGTGTTAGCAGGGAGGGTGGGTGTCACGCCGGGACACAGGGAGCTGACACACAAAAGCAGCATAACAGCGATACAGTGCGCTTTCACATTTCCTATAAATAAAAAAGAAAACATTTTGAAACCATAGACGGCAAACAAACTTAACACGGATTAGCACACATCTTAGCGCTGTCAGCAGAAATAGAATGGACAGAATAAGACATTTTTGATCGTGGGTCCATTTTCTACATTCTCAGTTAAGTCACATATTAAAAATAACCCAAATAGCCCATCTGCAAGTTCACAATACTCCACACTACAACACATTTTCATCTTATATATATGCTATTTCTAAACCATTTTGAATGGATATTTTTTAACATTTTCAACTGCATTTGCAAGCATTCCCAAAATACTTGTGCCATGGTGAAAGTTTAACCGCTTTTCACCCCGGGTGTAACTATTTTGGGCATGCCATACTGAGGAAGAGAACATCAGAAGTGTTCAGAAAGTACATCTGATTTAAAGTCATTAACTATCCACACTATCCAAAGTGTGGCATTTTGCATAACATAAATAATAATTATAAAGAAAACACATCTATGACAAAATCAATGTGGGAATCCAGAGCAGAGGTTATAGATGAGATTTGTACAACTAAAATACTGTACGTACATATAATGGATCCAGAATATTCACCCTGGGACACTGTGTCATTATACGTTGTACTTTGTGGTGCTGAAGGCTTTTCTTGTGACACAGTAGGTACACTGCAGACCGTA
>NC_139719.1:28654193-28661693 GCF_964188405.1 Protomyctophum parallelum | reverse complement strand
GACTCTGTGGACCTTTAGCTCACATTTAGAATGTGTTAGCTGAACGTTAGTAAACAGGGATCTGAGCTTGTCCACAGAGTTCAAGGGTAAACCTGACCCGTGCTTGTAGTATGTACACGATGTGTGGGCCTGCGTCCATCCAGCGCTGGCATGTTCGGTGCATGTAAAGTGAACAAGTACAGGAGTTGATGGTAATCTGTCAACACAAGGTCCCTGCCTGACATGCTTGTCACATAGATAGAGGTAATTTACAGTACCATGACAGTGATTCCATTGAATTAGCTAATTAATTGCAGCTCACTCTTAGTTCTGCAATACAATTGTTTTTGTACAGCTTTTTTCTTTACTCTCTAATTGTTTCCCCCCACTTTAACAAAAGATGCTGGATTGTCATCAGTCTCTTGTTGGGTGAAGCGTTTAGAGACTGACGTGAGAGTCTAGGAGGGTATTAGCAGAGCGAGTATTGAGTATTGATGCAGCATTTTCAGCAAGATGAATGTCTTAGTCGTGAAGTCATTGTTGCAAGGGTAGCTTTCCATGCTATTATGTCTGAGCTGACACAGCTATGCAAAATGCACTGTAAAATGCTGCGTTAATTTAAGTCAGAACGTGTAAAAATAGATCGTCCAGGGTTATTCTTTTGGCCAAACTAAAGGTTTGGTGGTGTCGTGGTGTACTTTAAAACTTTCAGAGTTAAATTGACGCTCCGGATTTTACTGTGCAGCGTTGCAGTTCTCCTGCATGCACTCATTATCTCAACCGATCGGATGCAGGCCGTTCTCCTGGCGCGCATCTCCTCCCCTGTGTACCGGCCGTTTTGCATACTACTGATGTTTAAATGCTGCATTGTTAACTGACGTGGGGTAGCCCTTTGCTGACCCCGGAGGTATTTGCTCGTTTGATCACGGGGCAGCATTTTAATGTATCGAAGCAACGGCGCCTCCAGTATGGGTGGAGATGGAGGGCGAAGGCAGGACGAGGGAGGGGATCCATGGGGCTGTGGGCCTGGCGGTACAGAGCCAAGGTGATCATTAGAATATCTGCCGGTCAGCAAGGCCAGCGGAACACTGCTGACCCTGCACTTCCTCTTTGGCTGGCGGCAAATGTTGGGCGAACTGGGGCTTATTGATGCCTGAAGCAGTTACGATTACCCCTAATGGTGTGTTTGTTTGTTTGAGATAGGGGTGTTTGCATGCCAGCACAATTGTTTACATTGTGCCTTGTGTGTTGGTTCCTTGTTTTTTTTGCGTTTTTTTGACGGGCCTATGCCTATGATACTTCAGTGGCGGGATGAAAATGGCCAGTCTACAAACTCACAATGTGGCATATCACGATGCTTTGTGAGCTTGTACATTGGTTATTTTCAGCACACATCATGCCGTATGACATTGTAAGTAAGCATACGACTGGCCATGCCTTCACTTTACCCAACTCTCCTGCTCTTGTTGTTCTTCCTGAAGACATTATTTTGCTCTTAAGTATTGACCCAAGAAAGAAATGCCGCGCATTTTGACTGCGCGGCCCTCCTCGCGGCCCGCCCCTGGCCTCACGTCTGTGAGAATGGACCGCTGGGAGGAGGAGGAGGCGGAGACGAGGGGTCAGTGTCAGCAGAAAACACACCTTGGCTTTCATCGACTTTAACGGGCAGAAGAATCCCCCTTCGACAAGAGCACAACAGAGAGGAGAGCGAGTGGGGGGTTGGGACAACAAGGACATGAACAGTGTTTTGCCGCCTGGAGACATGCGCCACGTTGGAGCAAACCAGGCCTTGGACCCCTCAACAGAACGTCTATTGAACACCTACACCCCTCACCCTCCTTTGCCCTTTTTCCCCTCTCTCTCTGTCTCTATCCTCTTTGCTCCTTTGTGGGGGTGACTCGTGGAGGAGCAGTGGCCGCAGTACGCTAGGGGAAGGGTTGAAAAAGTAAGAAAAATCCACTTCGCTCGACTCCATTGTCAATAATTGATGTGCTGCTCCCTGATGAATTTCCCATAGCTGGCCCAAGTGGGTCTGTGATGTGTAGAACGTAGGAGGGGGGGGGGGGGGGGGGGGGACAGAACGGATGCTTTCTGACGGGGGAACTGGCAGAGGGTCAGATCTGGGTTCCAGTGTGAACAGAAGTGCTGCCGTGAAAACAAGCAGACCAAGGTGGACGTTTGTCTATTCATTTGTTTATTTCTTTTTCAGATTTCTATGTTTTCTTTCTTTGTTTCATATTGACAAGGAGTGTGTCAATGGAAGAAAGAGGGCAGAGGTGGGTGGCCATTCGTAGCACTGGTCTTTAGCCGGAATGGAACCAGGGATGTTAAATTTATGTGGTTGATTCCCTGTCCTGTCATTCAGGACGCGCTCCAACTGGAGGACTTTTGTCATTTTCCGCTTTTTGAATGTTGCATAGTTTTGTGTCACTCTATTAATGCATACAACATGAATCCTTAAAAAAATCAATTCCTTCAACCCATTGTCTTAGAATCTCCCTTTGCCGTGTCTCTAATGTTTCTGATGACCTTAGGATCTGTGCTGCCAAGTCTACCAATGTGGGTCCCCTGGAGACCACGTGGCAAATATGGATTTGCCCCATTCCTTAAATTTCATTTCCATGCGTCCCAGAGCATCCCTGATACCCCCGCTGGCCTTTGAACCCTGGTTCACAGTGCCGCGGAGGTCAACCACCAATCTGCATCTCTCCGAGTTCTCCAGCCTGGCCGCGTGGGCGTGAGCCGAGAGAGGTAATGCCACATGAGTTTACCTCCAGAGCCAAGCCAGTAAACAACCGGCAAACTGAAGGAGGAGCATTCTCAGTCAATTAACACAAGCTGTCAAAGCTTTGCCCCCACCCTCCCCTCCCGCCCACCATTCCTTAGCCCCACCTCCATCTATTCCCCCTCCTATCATTCCTGCACTGTCTCCCATAGATTTGTTATTTCTCTCTCTCTCGTGAGTTTTCTGCAGAAGACTGACCCTGCAAGGCTGCAGGGCCTGATTAGCGGGGCTTTGGAGCCCAGAGTCTATTGATCGAGGACTCCAGGGCGCTAAGCAAATGTAGCCAGTGCAACAAGTCAATAATGCTGTTATTGCAACAAACCCAGCTGCACTGGTGGCCTCCCTTGCACACTCCTTGTGGTTATTTTGCAGGGGGCAGGTTAGGGTGCGGGTGGGGGTTGTTGGGAGTGAGGCAAGCAATCATGAGCAAATCAGTGTCACTCAAGAGAGTGGGTGGGTGTGCGCTCACACCCACTCTCTGTCTTTATCTCTCTCTCACTGTTTCTTTCTTTCTCTGTTCTTCCTCTTATTTGCGCAATTTCTTCCGTCATATTCTTTCTACATTTTGAGGCCTCTGTCTCCATTCATGTGCTTTCTGCCCGCATACGATAAAAGTATTGCTAGAGATAAATCCCACCTGACCAACTTCTCTCAGCATCTCTCTCTATTCTCTCTCTCTCTCTCTCTATTCTCTCTCTCTCTCTATTCTCTCTCTCTTCTCTCTCTCTCTCTCTCTCTCTCTCTCTCTCTCTCTCTCTCTCTCTCTCTCTCTCCTCTCTCTCTCTCTCTCTCTCTCTCTCTCTCTCTCTCTCTCTCTCTCTCTCCTCAACCTAGCCCCACTCTCTCCAGCTCTCCTCTGAGGTAGGAGGGAAGTGGGTCTGCAAATTTAATGGAACAGCATGATATATTTAGACTGACTAAAACCTCCCTTGTAGTGTCAAATGGTGGGTTGTAGGATGACATTATACCCCTTACATTATCTCCATCTCTCTTTAACCCTCTCGGTCCCTCCCTCTCTCTCAGGCTATCTGCTCCTCTTATCTGCTTCTCACCAGAGTATATTCACATGTAGCTGTATAGTACTTGTTATTTCACACAGACACGTCGGAACTCTCCTGTTACGTTTGCATTTTTTTTCCTCCTACAACTCCGCCTTGATGCAGACGAGCAAAGTACAGTAAATCTCTGTCTGGCAGTCACCCGCGCACACATTCGATCGCTCGCTGCTGAAATTCTGGCTTCGCTTCTTTTCCTGGCCTGCAGGACAGAGCGCGGGACCCTGTGAGGCGCGAAGGTCACCTGAAGGTCAAGTGCAAGGCGCGAACACTTGCCTTTTTCATACTCATGGCCATGACCTTCAGTTCCAGTTTGACTAGACGCTGTTCTGAACAGCACTACTAGCATCCCATAAACATGACCTTTGCCCTCTTTAACACAGCCGCGAGGAACAAGCCTAAAAAATGACAATGGCGTAACAGCGACACCATGTTCTCCGCAGGCACAGTGAGTGTTTTCACCTTGCTAAACTAAACTGACCCTTATGACAGGCCCTGACCAAGTGGACGAGCATGAACCCTTGTGTCCCTATTCTGAGCATGTCATTATAGGCAAGAATTCGGCCAACATAGTCAAACCTTCGGTGGAAAATAGCACATCTACAAGCTTGCAACGTGAGGTTGTGAACTTGTGGATTGGCTGTTTTCCGTGAACAGATTTGGTGTGGAGGGAAAAAATGGACCCTGGCCAACAAAGTATAAATAATTAGTATAAGGTTTTAAGTGGTTAAGAAATAATACACGTGCTTCTATTCACCCAGCGATGAATGAGTGAAAATGCATTAGAATGTTACAAGTTGTTATATAGCCAGTGTGTCATTGGTGTACATGTACGTGTGGTGTTTGAGAGGCTGGCTCATCCTGTATGTCTGCATACGGCTGCATGCTGGCGGCCAGTATCTCCATGAGACACACAGGATGCATGACAAAATCGGGGGGGAAACTGGGGGGTGTTGAGCAAATATTTGGAGAGTTTATTTGAAATGGCAAACAAACAGCATGCGGAGCCTCCATGTCGGCCAATAAAACGACTCGTAAACATCAGTGTCCCACATCACTTCTCGGTCGTGGAATCCTAAACATAAGTCTTAACAGACCAGATGAGGTGGAAGCGTTTATCTGATGCAGGAGGTCATGTTTGAGCGGAAACCTCTCTATGGCGCCTCGCTATGCCAAACTGTCGAGCAGCCAAGAGAAGTTATTGTAAAGATGAGCAGTTTGATATCTAGATGTGCAAGAAGCATAATATCGCTGTCATCTTTTTCTTTTTTTTTTCATAAATAAATGCTGCTATCGTTATGACACTGTCACTCAAAAGTGTTCGGAATTAACCGACCTACAACCGCACAGCAAAGAATTTGGAAGATCTTTATCTGGGCTATAATGATAGATATTTAACCAATGAAAAATATTATCGTGAGCTTGTAACGAAATAATAACTACAGTGGACTCATTGGAACACATTCTTTTGTCAGTTTCTTGAACAGTTTCTGCCTGACAGCGATGATAAGCTACACACTCTGCTAAGCAGGTAAAGAAAGGAAATGGAAGCCAATTGCTCAATTTGTAATTGACCACTTAGACACGAGTCGATTATGTTACAGTTAAACGCACATAAACGCAGCTAAGTTGTCCTTTAGCTCACAGCTTCTCTTTTTCTGCAATGCGACCTCAAAACATTCCCTTTATTGAAACAGTCCCGACACCCATAGCTTGAAGTGGTCAGGCACAACTTGAAGCCGGCAGAGTGTGTATCCGGTGTCCACCCCCAGCCGCGCTCCTCCCCGCTTTAGTCGTCGCCGTTGAGCCAAAGCCAGCAGCATCTCGCCGTGCTTCTATAAAAACCACCCAGAAACCAAAACATACATATAAAAAGTTAGCGCGAGACACAGCTGTGACAGAAAGTGATTAAGAATCAACGTGAGGCGTCTTGCCGCTGCCCTGCCCCTCCCTGTCCGTATGGGCTATTGTGTAACAGTAACACAGCACGTATGCGTCATAAAGCATCGCCGCAAGTCTGTCCCACAGCTCCCAGAGCATCCCCAGCTCCTCTCTCTCTCTCTGTCACGTCTCCCGGCTCAGTGCAAGCAAGCGGTGGTGGTGCGCACAGAAGATTTATGTGCTTTAATGAGATTTCAATACTGAACAAACAATAAAAATTTATGGACATCATAGTCTTGGAGGCCTACAGCTCTCGGGCTCGTGTTACGCCCTTTTTTTCTCCTCTTTTTCTTTTTCTTAACCGGGGCCGGTAAACTGATCTGCAGCTGGCCCCAGGAGCCTGCGGAATGTATGCAAAAAAGGTTTTTGTGTTGGGAGGAAATCTTAGCAGATGCAGAGAGAGAGAAAAGTGAGAGAAGTCTGTTATCAGGGCATGAAGAAATGGTGACCCGCTTGCTCTGTAACCCCCAAATCAACTTTATTGTAAGAAAGAAGCGCATGCTGTGCCTCTTGAGGTTTGTGGCTGACTGGGGTCAGGGCCTGCCGAGGCATTTTTAGTCATCCATGAGGCATCCCTTCACCCGTCTTTTCAACTTCATAAACTATAAACTAAATCTAAATAACGACAAAAGAACGAACCGGCGACCTGGGGAATTCCCCCAAAAGCGAAAGTATGTGCAAGAATGTGAGTGAGCGACCAGCCGGCCAGCCAACCCGGCATTGAGCTCATTGATTAATTGATTAGAATGTCTGTGGTCAACTCAATTATAGGAGCTCCACTCAGTTGACAAAAAGTATGAATCTAGCCTCTTCAGTTTATAAACCGTACTTTGGCTTCAGCACTCTCCCTTCTCTTCTCAAATTTGCATTCCCTTTTTTAAGGAACTTTTTAAAGTGCCCTTCCTATGTATGTTTTGTGATCCGCGCTAAGGAAGATTTTGGACCTAATCGCATCAAACGTGCCATTTCATTCATACCCGCTGACACAAAACGTCACGTCTGAGGTCATCGTTTGCAATCTCAGCATTTTGCAGGAAAATCCACAGAAGACATACATAAAAATGATCTCCTCACATTACAACAATGAATGGGATTTAAGTTCAAAATTGGCAAAGTTTCCCCTTTAACCCATTTGAAACCATTTTTGATTTTAGCTATACTATATCATTTTAACCACTTTGACCATAATTTTATAGTTTATTCTACTGGCTATTCAAAATTAGCAGATATACAACCTCCACAAGGACAATGTCACAAGGCTGTTATTTTTTTGTCAGGTGAAACCTGGCTAATGAAAGCTCATGAACTGTAGACGACCTTTAAAGGACCTAGTCATACTGACGGCCTAGCCTGATTGGCTGCCACACACGCTGCCTAAGCCAACGAGAGTGCAGTGTGATTGCCTGCCTCTTAAGCTATGCCACACGCACAACGGAGACTCTGCCAACCCGCCTGCACCACAACGGCCACGAGGTTGCGACAGAGAAACATACACGTTACTAAAATAGTAAAAACAAAGACAAAAAGGGGGACAACGGAGACAGCGGGTGGATTGACATGGAGTACAGCGCGACATACTTGACAAAATCCAGCTGCTTATTAAAATCTACATTTGAATATTCATATACATTGTAGTCGCCCCCCCCCCCCCCTGTATCATTTCATTTTGTCGGGGCAATGCAACCAAAACAGAGCCACAGTTATCTACCCACCCACGTAATGTTTGCAGTCGCCTCGAAT
>NC_139719.1:28596693-28646693 GCF_964188405.1 Protomyctophum parallelum | reverse complement strand
CAGCATCCACTTCTAATCTCCTCCTAACACAGAGGTATGGGCAGCGTTGCCACACGTACCATATGTATCCTTTTTGTACGAGCATTTCACCCTCCGTACGATCATCAATAATGCCGAAAAGGCTCAAATGTACAATTTTCAATTGGGTTAAAATTTTATTCCAGACACAGGGGGTCCATATGGTACATACAAATAATAGACAATAGAGGCTGACTCTCCAGTGTACTGTTTACGCAGCCTGGACGAGTACCGGAGACAGCTCTTCCTAGGATTGACTATATCCTCAATAATACTGTTCCGGGACTCATCCAGGCCAGACATGAATCCTTACATAGAGTGCCTTAAGAGAGCTTCATCATATCTCAAAAAAGTGCATTAATTTGATACATTCTGCTGAATTGCGATCCTGTTTGGGTTTTAACAATGAATCAGTCAATCTGACCCTCGATCTGGGGGCATTAAAAACACCACCTTTCCAGTTCCAGGCCTTTATTTGAGAAAGTTCCATGCAGAGTACTGTATGTAGTGCATTTTTCTTAAGTCTCCAATGAGGTAGTTTCTCACAGTATATGCTATTTTTGTGAAATAACATACCGTATTTCCATCTGTGACTTGTCTTTTTTTGGCTGTGTACGATAGCTTTCTTTAATAATAATAATTTTAAGCTGTAGGATAATGTATCTTTTCCCAACTGGGTATGGGTTCACGGTATTCACAATGTCTTGAGTCACTTATACCCTTAAACCTCCAAAAGAACCCGTTTGAGTACATTTCATTGATTGATTAAAGTATTTATTAACAGTACATTTCAAGCACAACTCCATACAATAACTGTTAACTGTAGTGTGTGGGACGACACCAAAGAGCATTACACTTGTTTACAATAGGGTCCACAATTTTCAAGCATTTAGAGACGTACAAATATATACTTCTATATAGCCCAAAACTGGAAATCATCATAAGAAAATCATCAAGAAAAAAACATATACAGTGAGGGGGAAAAGGGGTGGGGGATTCAGATTTTACGGACGCCAGTTTCGAATTGCAGACGTCCGTAGGTGCCCTTTGAGAGAGATTTTGAAGGAGTCAAGGGATTTGCTTGTCTTAATTACGGTTGGTAGGGCGTTCCACATTTTTGTGGCATCGGAGCGAAATTAATTTAGTCCCTTGTTGGTGCCGAATGTGGGTTGCACATGGTTTGTTGAACTCCCTCTGGTGTTGTGGGTGTGGACTTCATCGTCCGACGAATAGTGAAAATAGCTTATCTATAAGCTCATAAAAATGTCCCGATGCATTGTGAGGTTGTAGAACTGCTATTATTGAACATCTTTGTAAATGTGTGAAATTGTATGCGTGTACGGTACACTTAAATAAACAGTTAAATAAACTGAGGATTTGACGTTTTGTAGCTGAAAATGGAACGTACTCAGTGTGTACTAAAATGTCACAGGGGGGGGGATCCTTGGTGCTTATGGAGGGTAGCAGGGTGAGTGAGCAGCCAGCCAGCACAGCCCCCCCTCCGCTGACCCCCCCCCCCCCCCCCCCCCCAGCCCGTTAACCCCCCCCCCCCCTCCACTACACTGCGCTGGCCAGTGATAGATGGCCACACCATGGCAGCTATTCATCTCCTGCTTAGGGGAGTGGACACTGCCCCCACTGCACCCCCGCACCCCTCCACATGTCAGCAAATGTGATAATTCTGTCATTTGTCAGGAGCAACGGAGAGAGCTCGAAGTGTGTGTGTGTGTGTGCACGCGCTGAATGGGATACACTCCGGAGACTTTGGGAGCATGCACGCATATATGCGGTCGGAGGCAAGCATGTTGCACACACAACAGCATTCGACGCTCCCTGATGAGACCGATGTCACATTTGTCTCGTGTCCAAACGTCGTCACCTCTCCCCGTCCCTTTAATCTTCTTTCTTCTCCTCTTTTATCCTCTCCTCCTCTCCTCTTATCTCTCCTCCTCTCCTGTCTTTAACTCTCCTCCTCTCTCCACTCCTCTCAACGTTATTTCCCTCCAGACGTTGTGTTATTTTCTTTTTCGTTTGTCACGGTGGGGAAAAGTGAAAGTGAGTCATTTTATGGTAAATTCCATCAGTAATTCATTGACTTTATTAGCAGCAGGAAGCTACTGAGACGCGCTTTTCCACTTTATTGTGAAAATAAAGTTTTTAGAGCTTGCCTGCTGTGTGTTTGTGTGCGTGTTGTGTGCGGCTGTGTGTGTTTAATGCACACGGCTTCAGAAAATGTGTGCTTGCTGCTTCAGAAATTGTGCGCGTGTGCGTGTGCGTGTGCGCAGGCCTCATGGTAGCTATTAAACATGATAAGTCTCTGGTTGGCTGCTGCACATAAACATATGAATGTTTTGGGTTTGTTTTACATTGCTCTGTATAGGCTTCCATGTGAGCTCAGTGAACCCTGTCTAACCCTGTCTCTCTCCCTCTCTCCCCATCTCCCTTGTTCCTCCCTTATCTCTCTCTCCCTCTCTCTCTCTCTCTGTCTCGTTCTCTCTGTCTCTCTTTACAGGGTCATTCAGAACCGTGTGCTGGTCTTCATCCTTGGAGCCATCATCCTCGTCACCATAATTTTGTCCCTCTATTTCAATCTGCGAGGCCACTGATCTCTTCCTGGACTCACTTACACATGCGCGCGCGCACACACACACACACACAAGCACGCACACGTCCCCCCGACACATACAAACACATACATTTGTGATTAATAGCGACAAAAGCGTTGCTGGGCTGTAATTAGGACAAATGGTCGCCATGAATCACTGTTTCCAAAGTCTGACAGGGGGCCCTTTTTTCATTCTGCCTCTCGTCTCCTCTCTGTTTTTCTCATTTTACCTCTTTTCCTTTATTCTGTCTTTCATTCACCTCTTTCTTAATGTCTGCTTCTTCTCTTTTACTCCTAATCCTATTTCTCTCTTCTCTCTATTTTCTGTCAATCTGTTCTCTCTCTCTCTCCCTCTCATGTCCAGGGACAACAGGAGAGGTGTGTTTTATGAAAGTTGGTATTATTCCAAGTGAACCGACAGCCCATTCCCTCCCACAGTCTGTGGAAAGTCTTTTTACGGGTCCGAGCACTTTCCCATTATGTAGAAGAATCTTTTTTAATTGACTTTTAGCAGGTCATGTAAGGTGTTTACAGTTGGGGGGGGGGGGTGGGGTGTGTGTGTGAGTGAGTGAGTGGGCGGGCGTGGGCGTACAGACAGACAGACAGACAGACAGACAGACAGTGCGTGTCTGTACATGCATGTACTATGTGTGTCAGTAAACAAGACACAAACATCCCAGGGCCTTAAGTAGAACAAAGCAAATTCAGGTTTCAAGGTTGGGGTCAATTTCTCTCAGTTCAGAGTGAACGTGCCGTTGGGGCGTTTGGTTTCTCTCTCAGTTCTTTCAGTTAGATGTCTTTGGAAGACATTTTTGAGTTACGGACAGAGAAAAACTTCACCTGGCCAGCCTGGACAAGAGTTCATCCTGATCAGATCCCCATTGGCTTCTATTATGAAATTAAATATTTCACAATGTAAAATACAGCATGTGACAATTAGCGCACGTACTACTACACGTACATTGTAGTGTAAACATATACCTATACGTCTAGTAGTTTCCAAGATTAGCTCCAGGTACATAAACACACAGACCCTCCTATAGATGTTTAGCCTCCTGCAGAGTCGCACCGTAAACCAGTGGTTCTCCAGTGTACGGATGGAACCAAATGGACCCATAAGGGTCAAATCTTTCCAAAGTTCCATTTGTGCACTCTCAGTTATGTGGGTCTTTTGTAATTAAAGCGTACGGTTTACAGAACCATTGACGCAAACATTCACCGGCAGAAAGACAATTGGCCCCAATCCTGGGAGACTGAGTGCATGGACCAGTGCACGAGAAAGACACAGAGATGTAATGCTGCACATGTCACAAAGCACTCCACACTCCAGTGAAATCCTCTCCAATGGAAAAGATAATTGATTGTCTGAACAGCCCAGAGATTTAATAACCAGATTTGGTACAACGCTACTCCAACTCCCACAGAACACAACATTCATACGAACTAACGTTTCCTCTGACTATTTTAATTTAGCTGTCATTGTAGAAAATGTATTTCTGTTGGATAATATAATACTGTATGTACTAACAGTCAAAATGACAATATATGTATAATGGTTTTTTTTTCCTTTGCTTATCATCAGTGATTCTGTTACTATTTATTTATAAATACGTTGATGGATAAACAAACTCTTCATTAAAAGTTTTTGTGCTAGAAGTGCATATTTGATGACGTCTGAAGCTATTCTAAAAGGGCATTAGGTTCTGTCTGTGTCTACTTGAATTAATCATTTTCTTTCTATCAGCTGGTGGCTGGATTATTTTTGTCTTTTCTTGTCCAATGTATTCATTCCCAGTTCCCTATATGGTAGGTTGTCACTGACAACCCCTACTCGTTGGTCTTGAGGAGGGTGAAGACAACCATGTCAGTCTCCTCTCGTATCACATTCAATTCAATTCAATGTTTTTAAATTGTCCCACACATGGAGTCACTTGCCAGACCTTCGCTGGGAGGGTGTGATGCACGAGGAGGAACATCAGTGGTGGAGAAAGTATTCACATTTTTTATTTAGGTAAAAGCTACTGTATCAATACTGGAAGATTTACTTCAGTAAAAGTATTGGTATCAAAATGTACTTAAAGTACCAAAAGTAGTACTCATTAGAATGCAGAATGTCCCATTTTATAAGTTTTCAAATGTAGAAGTAGAAGTACTGAAAACGAGTGTAAATTTGAGTGTAAATTAGTTTACAGTGGTTATCCATGATAATTGCGACTGTAGGTCGCAGATTACTATGAAAACCTGTCAGTCTGTCCGTCCGTCAATCACGCCTCGTGACAAGCTCCATATATGGCCGTCTCCATATATGAAGATCACGACACTGACCTCATCAACCCCTGGATAGCCATACATGGAGAAGACTGGATCATCATCTAGATCTGCATATATGGAGCCGGCCAGCAACTCTACATCTGACCTCAAACCCTTATATCTCCATATATGCAGCTGACCTGTTCTGACATTCTATATGTTGGTCCCCCCACCCGTCCTTCCTCTTCGATGTCTCCCTTTTGACTGATACCTGTCCATTCACACTCTGGAGGGGCTGCCCCAAAGTTATTAGCACAGCCGCAACCAGCAGCCGGCGGAAACTAGACTTCTCAACAGGACCGCAAATGAAGGCCCGGCCCTAACTAGGTTGGCCTGAGGCCCCACCTGGCCTACTAATTAGCACACATTTTACACCCTGACCCTACCCGGCCCGGCCCGAAAACGAAGAAAGGTCCATATATGGGCATTCCCAGACCTGTTGTTTCAGCGCGACCTTGCCCTTCAGTCGCTGAGTAAAGCAGACTTTGCCCTTCAGTCGCTGAGTAAAGCAGACCTTGCCCTTCAGTCGCTGAGTAAAGCAGACTTTGCCCTTCAGTCGCTGAGTAAAGCAGACCTTGCCCTTCAGTCGCTGAGTAAAGCAGACCTTGCCCTTCAGTCGCTGAGTAAAGCAGACTTTGCCCTTCAGTCGCTGAGTAAAGCAGACTTTGCCCTTCAGTCGCTGAGTAAAGCAGACTTTGCCCTTCAGTCGCTGAGTAAAGCAGACTTTGCCCTTCAGTCGCTGAGTAAAGCAGACTTTGCCCTTCAGTCGCTGAGTAAAGCAGACTTTGCCCTTCAGTCGCTGAGTAAAGCAGACCTTGCCCTTCAGTCGCTGAGTAAAGCAGACTTTTTTCCAATGGAAATGTGTTGATATTCCCGTTTCCACATCATTTCACATCATAATATTCACATATAGAATCTCAAATGATCAGTTTTTATAACATCTTATGGAGACAGAGAGATACAGTATGTCTTGTCCGTCAGACTGCCAATGCTCTTCAGCTAACTTCCCAAATCTTGCAAGAGTGTGTCGCTGGACAGATAGAGATAACAACGTTGATTTTCTCCTGATTTGTCTCGCTAAAAAAAGCCATTTTAGTATGAACATGTTGGAAATATTATTTGCCTTGTGACGATCGGGTCCAATATTTAGTTCAGTGAACAGGTAGATAAGGAATGGTTCAGAAGCTGTGTTCACATTCATTCTCCCATTGGAAATTAATAGACTCCAACCTGCTTCCCGTCTCCGAAAAAGGTGTGTGCCCACGTCACACAGATACAGTAAGTAAACCAGAGATTGCGACTTGCTATTTCCCTCTTAAAGTGCCACCCAGTAAGAGCAAGATGGCCGCTGTGTGAATATTATTTATATATATAATTGTGAATATCTGGAGCCAAACACCTTGGATACACTTGCAATCTGAAAACCCTTGGACACTTCGGTCTGTTGTTGGTTGTCTGTTAGCCTAGGCCTACTATGCAATAACAACAAGATAATGTCATCAACAAGTATCTAAATGTAGGCAACAGGTTGCAGGGTAGAAAAGGTCACAAAAGATGTATTGCTTTTTCTTTTCATAACGCAACATCATAGCAACATATTTTTGGTTTGATATCCAGGAAACCGCTCATAAGTTAATGTGTTCTACTGTAATGATGAGTATGGTTTTGCAATGTTATTGTCAGAATCCCCTTTTTTTCCTAAGTGTGCTAAAAGTGTGACTTTGACACCTGTTTAGCCATGCTATTTTACTCAATGGTGTTTTTGAATCACATTTGTTTTTAAATCTATTCAGAGCAACTATTGAAGTTATCTCACCAATATTTGGAGTATAAGGTATGCTGACCAATTGTTTTTCAAGACATGACATGAATTATATGCCTATCTACTGACGTGACTAGTCCATAATTCTTAGCACAACAGAATTCAAACATGCATACGCATACTGTTGCCCAGGGATCTTCAAGTTCAACAGGGGGTCCGGGACCCCTAGGGGGTCCTCAGTGTTACTCTTTGTGTAGGCTATAGGAGCTTTTTTACATTATAAACCGCTTGAACCCTAGCACCCTATTCTGAGGAGAACTGCCTCAGAGAGGCGTTGTGAGCTTGTAGGTCGGCTATTTTCTGCAAAAAGATTTGGTGTAGAATGTAGATGGAAAAAAGACCAGTCACCAGACCAAAAGTAACCTACAGAGTGAAAGTTTAAGTGCACTATAAGTAGACCTATCCTATTGACGGTTTAAGTGGTTAAATGTCTATAAACCATGAAATATGACAAAGTTAAATATTTTCTATGTTGAAGACCGTCCGAACCATGTTGCTGTACAGCTGTAGGCTACAATCAAAAGGCGGAACCGCAGAAGGCCGACTCTGGGCTCACTGTCTGTGAGTGCGTCATGGTGTGCGTCCAGGTAGAAGAGGATGTAAGTAATTAGTAGCCTGCCCTGTTATGGATGTGTGTTGTTAATTAATTTATATGACATAGTGCCTTTGTTTAGCGTTTGGTAGAGTCATGCCAGCTAGTGGCGTTACGTTACTAGTAGGCCTAAAGATATCCTTTCCTTTCTTCCATTCATAAGTAGATTCAACTTCTCAAGCTGGGGGGGTAATGAATAGCTGAAATGTAGGACCGGGCTAGGCTATGTCAATGTTGGCAACACTTGCTATTAAACATAATATAGCCTAATGCATTATAACATTATTTTAATGTGTTACAACTATATGAGAATTAATATAATCCTATGGCCAAAAGGAAAAGTCTGTGAATGACATTAAAATTATGAAGTCTTATGATACTTGACGTTAAGTAATTTTAAAAGGCTTAATTATAATGTATTGTGATTGCATGCATAATTATGATTGCTTTTAACTGTGATTATACAGTGCTATTACAATGCTTTTATATACCTGACCTTGACAATAGCATGTGTTATTATTATTGTTACAAAGCATTATTTATGACTCTGGTTTTTATAACTATAATAAATCATTATTGAGTGGTATACGTAGATTATAATGCAATAGGCTAGTATAGGCTATATTTACATGTGATGCATAACAGCTGTTTACCTTTATATGTAATACAGTTTCTCTGGCCTTATGTAAACGTACAATTTAGGCATTTAACACTTAGGCCTATACAACAAGCAAGGTAAATGTATCAAATGCAGAGAGACAGTGTAGTGCCTCAGTAAACAGGATCACATACAGTAAACCATAGAACCTACTCAACCTAATATCACAATATTGAACTATATATATACCCGGTAAACAATGACCTAGGAAATGTCAGAATAACTTGCTATATCTAAAGTGACTTGGCCATAGGCACACACACACACACACACAAAATAACAGCTCCTCCCCTTTTCTACACACAGAACCAATCCCCTTCTCAGGGAAAAGGCCCACATGGGGCCCTGTGGCTCCCTGGGTCAGCCTGGCAGGGCCTAGAGAGGCCATTTGCCATTCCGTTTCAGGGCCACAGTCTTCATTTTAGAAGGTGGGTGGGGGGGTTCGTTCCCTCCCACAGACCCGCTAGTAGTGCACAGCCACGCACACCCCCACCTGCTTCAAAGGACTCAAATTAATGGCCGACAAAATGGCGAGCGCCCTGGCCGTCCCACTTGGGGCCGACCCCCGAGAGTTGTCATTAGGATGTCGAGGAAGAACAGAGGGAGAGGTGCCAAGGAGAGATGAGGGGGAAGGAAGCAGGAAGCAAGAGAAGGGACGGAAGGGAGGGAAGGGCGATAATGACCTCTCGGTGATTGTTTTCCAGCCGTCACACTGTGTGTGTGTGTGTGTGTGTGTGCACGTACGTGCGTGCGCGCATGGCATGGCATTGCATCATCGCAGAATATGAACTCAGTCTTTGTGGGGTGTGTGTGTGTTCATGCATGTCTGAATGTAGCACACCTACATGTCTGTACTCTGTATATGCTCTCCTACCTTTCCTTCCTCTCTTTCTTTCTCTCCCCTTCAGCAGTTCATCCCTCACGGGCCCTCTGTCTCTCTCTCTCTTCCTCTCTTCTACCTTTTTTTTTTCTTTCTTTCTCTCTCTCTTTCCTCTTCACCTTGCATACCCCCCCCCCCCCCCCCCCCCTTGTCTCCCCTTTCTCCATCCTGCCACCTCAACCCACCCCACCTTACACCAGCCTGTCAGATGAGCTGATCGCTAGCTAGCTGGCGAGAGAGAGAGAGGGAGAGAGAGAGAGAGCAGAGAGGCGGAAGGTAGCGTTGCGGGCGGCTTTCTATTTGAAGTTGTAATGGTGTCAGAAAGTCAGGTCTGACTGACAGCCGTCAGTCCCATGGGGCCTCATTAAAAACAGACCCACTTGACAAGGAAATAATTGAGCACCGGCGACAACGCGTCCCCCCCCACCCTCCCCCCACTCCCCTCCTCTTCACGGGGCTCTTTTTTTTTCTTTGCTTTTTCTTTCTTTTGTGGTTGTTTATTTTATTTTCCTTTATTTAGTGGTGGGCTATTATGTTCATTAAGATGAGACATTAAGACGTTTTTAGGTCTTTTTTTTTCTAGGGAGGGGAGGTATGTTTGGGCATGGATGGATGGATGGATGGATGGACGGATGGATAGAGCAATTTGCTTCGTGGTATTATTTAACCACTAGAATGTTGGCCAAAAATACCAGATCTACGTGACACGTTGTGAGCTCGGCTATTTTTGGCAAAGAGATTCGATGTAGACTAGAGTGAAAAAAGAGCACACCAAGTACCGCTGCAACTCGGGTGGATTTGTATTTCTTTCGTATAGAGGATCTAAGTGATTAAACAGGAGCTCTGTCACTAGACGGCAACCATCATGCCTCTCTCTCTCTCTCTCTCCCCTTACTCATCTCTCACACTCGCTCTATACCACCCCCATCCACCCTGTTACATCTCCCTCTGTCTCTATACCACCCCCATCCACCCTGTTACATCTCCCTCTGTCTCTATACCACCCCATCCACCCTGTTACATCTCCCTCTGTCTCTATACCACCCCCATCCACCCTGTTACATCTCCCTCTGTCTCTATACCACCCCCATCCACCCTGTTACATCTCCCTCTGTCTCTATACCACCCCATCCACCCTGTTACATCTCCCTCTGTCTCTATACCACCCCCATCCACCCTGTTACATCTCCCTCTGTCTCTATACCACCCCCATCCACCCTGTTACATCTCCCTCTGTCTCTATACCACCCCCATCCACCCTGTTACATCTCCCTCTGTCTCTATACCACCCCATCCACCCTGTTACATCTCCCTCTGTCTCTATACCACCCCATCCACCCTGTTACATCTCCCTCTGTCTCTATACCACCCCCATCCACCCTGTTACATCTCCCTCTGTCTCTATACCACCCCATCCACCCTGTTACATCTCCCTCTGTCTCTATACCACCCCATCCACCCTGTTACATCTCCCTCTGTCTCTATACCACCCCCATCCACCCTGTTACATCTCCCTCTGTCTCTATACCACCCCCATCCACCCTGTTACATCTCCCTCTGTCTCTATACCACCCCCATCCACCCTGTTACATCTCCCTCTGTCTCTATACCACCCCCATCCACCCTGTTACATCTCTCTCTGTCTCTATACCACCCCATCCACCCTGTTACATCTCCCTCTGTCTCTATACCACCCCCATCCACCCTGTTACATCTCCCTCTGTCTCTATACCACCCCATCCACCCTGTTACATCTCCCTCTGTCTCTATACCACCCCCATCCACCCTGTTACATCTCCCTCTGTCTCTATACCACCCACCCTGTTACATCTCCCTCTGTCTCTATACCACCCCCATCCACCCTGTTACATCTCCCTCTGTCTCTATACCACCCCCATCCACCCTGTTACATCTCCCTCTGTCTCTATACCACCCCCATCCACCCTGTTACATCTCCCTCTGTCTCTATACCACCCCCATCCACCCTGTTACATCTCCTCTGTCTCTATACCACCCCATCCACCCTGTTACATCTCCCTCTGTCTCTATACCACCCCCATCCACCCTGTTACATCTCCCTCTGTCTCTATACCACCCTTCCATTTCTCTCTATCCCTTTCTATCATTCCATCTCTCTCTCTCTCTCTCTCACTCTCTCTCTATCCCTCTCTCTCTCTCTCTCTGTCCCTCTCTCTCTCTCTCTGTCCCTCTCTCTATCCCTCTCTATCCATCTCTCTCTCTCTCTCTCTCTCTCTGTCCCTCAGAGCGTCTGTCTCTCCCCACCCTTCCATCCCTCTCTCTCTCTCTCTCTCTCTCTCTCTCTCTCTCTCTCTCTCTCTCTCTCTCTCTCTCTCATCTCTCTCTGTCCCTCGGAGCGTCGGTCTCTCCCCACCCTTCCATTTCTCTCTATCCCTGTCTATCATTCCATCTCTCTCTCTCTCTCTCTCTCTATCCCCCCTCTCTCTCTCTCGCTCTCTCTCTCTCTCTGTCCCTCTCTCTATCCCTCTCTCTATCCATCTCTCTCTCTCTCTCTCTGTCCCTCTCTCTATCCATCTCTCTCTCTCTCTCTCTCTCTCTCTCTCTCTCTCTCTCTCTCTTTCTCTCTCTCTCTCTCTCTCTCTCTCTCTCTCTCTCTCTCTCTGTCCCTCGGAGCGTCGGGTGTCTTTGGAATATGAACTAGATTATTAATGCTCTCCTCCGCCCCTCTTCCTCTTAGCTACTGATTTGGTTTTCGATGAACGTCTCGCCGCGGACAGGCGGAGGATGAAAACTTGTCAAAAATAGGTTATATCTTATTCCAAAGGGGCAACAATAGCAGCAGGTACAGACACCTTTTAATATTTAATTACGCCGGGTGTTAACCCTCCTTAAGTGACTGGCGCAGTGTCTCCCATACAGACCAAGGGAGACAGACAGAGAGAGAAAGGGAAGAGCAATTAGTCATTTGATGTCTGAAAAAGTGTTTTGAAGCTTTCCCCCCGCCTGCTACCATTTGCCAGAAGAAGAGGGCGTGGGGTTCTATTCTTTTGGGTGTCCCTGTCCGGAGCAATACCATCAGTATTTTAAGGCTAGCCATAACCTTAGCATGACTCCCATATGAGAGCTATTACTTTTAGGCTTGAATTGCTAGATCCTACTGTTAGATTCTATACCTTTTGCCATACCTTACTTGATCTACAACCTGGACATGTCCTAGTGACTGATTTTAAATTGAGAGGTAATCCAGAACACTGGCTCTCCAGAGGAGAGTTGCGTTTTCTGTGTATGAAGCGCAGCTATTAAAGTTGTTTGCTTTCCTGTGGCCCCTTGTTCAGGATGTCTCCTGACCCACTTTAAGGGGCCCAGCCCGGAACAGTCGGCATGACTCATAAAGTGATGTGTAAGATGGTTATTCTGTGATCTAGCTACCTACAACACATTTAAATGTGTTTTGCTGCAGGTGTGTGTGTGTGTGTGTGTGTGTGTGTGTGTGTGTGTGTGTGTGTGTGTGTGTGTGTGTGTGTGTGTGTGTGTGTGTGTGTGTGTGTGTGTGTGTGTGTGTGTGTGTGTGTGTGACTGTGTGTGTGTGTGTGTGTGTGTGACTGTGTGTGTGTGTGTGTGTGTGTGTGTGTGTGGTTTCAGTTGCGGTGTTAATGTGTCAACCACTTTTGCACTGTCTGCAATGTCACCGCACTGCTGGAAAAGACAGCTCAATGAGCTGTCATTCTTATGACATTGTTGATTTGGTGAGTCTTTTCTTACAACAGGTGTTGTTGCCAAAATGTCAAAATGAACCTGTGTCGGAAAAAGCGAGAAGAGCAACTCAAACTCAAAGAAGAGGTAACAAAGAAAAACATGTTTAATTCAATCAATTCTCACATGATTTGCAAGCTACAATGGGTGAAGATTAATCAGCTAGGTCGGAACAAAGGCTGTTTTTCCTCACTGACTAACTGAAAGAGATTAGATTATTAGACCATCGTAATATCACTGATAGCACATGAGGGAAAGGTTTGATGACTTGAGAAATGTTCTGTGATTTTCCGGCTTCACAGGATCCCTGCTGAAGCATTTGATCGCCGACGATCACGCAATTATATGGCTGATGGTGGTGGTGGTGGTGGTGGTGGTGGTGGTGTTGAAACTATTGTCGGTGAGTACCACTGTGAATGAACTAAGCTGTTACTTGAATACTTACGCCCACTTAAGCCCTATTTTATACGTTGCCGTATGGACATAGATTACATGTCACAATGCAACATGCAATGTTTGTAGATGTGCTATTTACGGCTATAATGACATGGCCAGTGGTCAGGTTGAAGGTGATTAAATAAGCTTGTTTTGTTGACATAGTAGAGGGCCCTCCTTGGGGCTCTGGTCCTGTCCAAATGGCATTACCCTGAACCTCAATGCAGTATCAAACCTGTGTTTGTCTCACTGATGCCTCATATAGGACTAGCACATTAGTCTCTGAGCTGTTTATGCTGACAAGGGACACAGTAATAAGTGGTAGGCCTAAAAGCAGTCTAAACGGCTCCAGTGATGCGATGATGAGAGGAGGGAGTCCACACACACACACACACACACACACACACACACGTTCACAACACAAATCACTACCCAACAATCAATGGAGGAAAATTTACGATGACACCTCTCGGCAATGAGTCTGACAATATAATGGATGAATTCGCCACTGTTTGACTTTGAGCTCACACACACACACACACACACACTTGTGACTGTCACATGTGCCGGGTGTCCCCCCATCTAACATACACAAACACACAGCCACACACAAACATACCAGTGTACAGCATTAGAGCTGCAGAAGAGGAGCCATGTTCTCTGTTTGTACACGCCACCAGGCCCTGATAGAATGGATGTCTTTCTCTCCTCAGCACTTTATCTCTTTCTGTCCTTTCATCCCCCCCACCCGCGTCACTGCCGTTGTCCATTTAAATGGCGTTTGCATGCACAAAGACATGACAATGAAGGCCATTATCGGTGGAAGTCGCATAGGGCTTGCAGCCCAGGCCCAGGGGCTTAGCACAATGCTAGAAGGTTTTGTTGAATTAAAATACGAGTCCCGCTCTGACAGACACAGAGCTGGAATATGTCCTTCTGTCCGGCCTGCCGTCCGTCCCCTCAATTAACCAGCCGAGTCCCTTGGTTCACTTCATCCCTTCCCCACCTCCACCACCGTCCAACTGCGTTTAGCATTTTTCACAACAGCAAAGATTGCACACTGTCAACACAATGTCATTCACCATAAGAACACAATGTCACTCACCATAAGAAGAGCAGTGGGGAAACATGGAACCTCAAGAACAAGGTTAGGATAAATAGAATAGGATAATCACAGTTTACACTGTATATCCATGGATGCTTGTGTTTGGTACATGTGTAGCTAATTAGTGGTCTGCCATTCAGCTGGATGATTGATTGGAGTGTACTCTTGCACCACCATCTTAATATGTTGTATTGTATGTGTTGTGCACCAATACGCTGCTTCCTCTAGATATGTCTTGGAACAAGGGAGGAAGGAAAGGCTGTATCTTTATTTCTTTATCTCACGTAACAAACATCGTCTCAAATTGGCAGGTGTATCCACCACATGTCACCTTTGTTTGGGTGCCAAAAGTTGCTTTTCCACTGCATGCATGGTACCAACTCAACTCGAGTAATTGAGTCCCTTTATTTCAATATCCACTGGCCTAACGTCCAAAACTAAAAGAATAATGCTGATGTTAAAGCTAATGTCAACTCTAATGGTGTCTGGAAATGATCCCTATTTCACCTGTGCAGTCCAACAAAAAACAGTTTCTGATAATGGTTTCTCAAATAAAAGAGAGCTGTTAGCAATTCATCTCCCAGACGCCTAGCACATTGAAACATCGATAGACACGTTCTCTGCGGATATCGACAATAAGCCTCTCCGAGCCCCTTCTTACCGGGGGAGTCAGTCAGCCAATCGGTATTCTGTAGTGTTTTCGTGTCACCTTTTGGTATCGCCGCCCTCAACTAGCTTGGAACCTCGACGGAGGTGACACAGAAAAGGTACCAGGTAATTCTGCCTTATGGAAAACCAGAAAAGTCTAGTTGGGCCAGTAGTAGTGTACCACGCAGTAGGAAAAGTGCCCTAAGACGCACCTACACTAAGCGCTTGTACAACCATGGCAGGGCACTGAGACAATAGGAACACAAAGAGGCGGGTCAGAGGCAGGCTGAATCCCCCCTCCACCCCACCCGCCTGCCAACTCCCCCATCCTCTATCTCGCCCTCCATCTCTCTCTCTCCCTGTAGAATACTGACAGCCTTTGAGCTGAAATTAACGCTTTACCACTACAAAGGCATACAGTTGTAAGCAGTGCTGTCATTTGCATGATAATGGAGGCTGGGATATAATGGACCCGATAGTCAGGAGCGCTCCTGGACGCTGCTTAGCCGCGTGTACGGCCTTAGCCCTCCCTAGGTTAAAGAGATAAATAAAGCTTACATTTGTATTCATCCCTCTAACTGATGTCATGTAAATCAATGTGCCGTACAGCCGCACCAGAAATAAACAGTTTTGGGGCGAGGATTGAAAATTCTGTTCTTTGTGAGCTGTTGAATGTAACGTTGCGGGCCACGGCCTCTCGTATGCGTCTCTACGTGGCTAGGCTGTTGGAATTACTGCAAAACTGAGAAACAAATTAGGGGAAAAACTCATAACATTTGGATTTTTTTGCCCTGCAGCTCTACTAATTTGCAAGGATGGATGGATAGATGGAAAGAAAGAAAGAAGTAAAGACGATAAGAAGGTGGATGAGAGCGAAGGAGGCCTTCGAGGCAGAGGCCCCAGCCACTCCGAGAGACGGAGGGAGAGAGATAGTGAGAGAGAGAGAGAGGGAGAGAGATGCTTGCCGGGCTCTGCCTGCTGTACTGTAATTTACTTTGCATACGGCGTCTTAGCAGACACGATTCTAAATTTCCAACTGGGAGGCATCAGCAGAGGAATCACTGTCTTCAAAAGACGGCCTGCCAGTCACGCTCCCCCCGTAGCCTGAGATCTGAGCGCGCGGTGATAACCCGCGACATCTTTCTGGAAAAACGGGGAGTCTATCAGCTTTGATGGAGCACATCCGCCATGACAGGCTACTGAAGAGCTCACTAATGAACTGGGGGGGGCATCGCTTAGCATGACAGTGCGGAGGAGGTGTGGGTGAGCGAGCATTGGGGTGGGGGGGGGGGGGGGGGGGGGGTGTCTGTAGAGCAGAGCAGAGCTCTGATGGGCGGTTGGAAGGTAAAGGTAGTGAGTTATCACTGAGGTCTTGTGCATACTTTGGATAGTGTGTGTAGTAGTGTTGTCTCTAGGAAAAGGCACCACCCCACCCCATCTCTGAGAAACATCCACCTCAGATGGTCGCTCGTAATTAAACATTCATGAGAGGCGGGCCAATCCCCACGCCGTCGGCGTCCACCGTTCCCCTCCCAGGGCAGGAAGTGGAATTGGATTTTGGTGGAGGAATTTTGCAGGTTGATGCATGGGGTCAATTGAGTGGGGAGTTCAAAGGTTATTATGATGTCCCCTTGCATGCCTGCTCTCTGGCAATAGGATGTGCTCGGAACACACAGGAAAGTCACTCTGTCACATACTGTAGAGTAGAAAGGCATTACACTGGCCACTAATAGCACAGGACACAGTGGATAGTGAGTTGAATCGGATCAGCAGCATTGTTGGTATGTTTCTCAACTAGTGGACCGACTACAGTCAGGCAGTGAGCTTTCTTATCCTTATCCTGACTTCATGGACACGGCAAAACGTGTGACCAACTTCGGATCTGCTGGTGTAGATTATTACTCTCATTTAATTTAGTAATAAACTTATAGTCTATCATCCATAAAATGTTTTTTTTTCTATTCAAGTGAAGACGGTGAAATGTTAAATAAAGTCTCTTTTCCATGCAAGTGATGAAGACCTATGGAAACTGTATTTTATTGCCGACGTACCTGTCACCTATTCCTTATAGGTGTGCACTTGCACTGCAGAGGTGTCTTTGTCTTCACAATTTAGCACAGCACTCATGGTCACTCGTATAACCTTGCAAACACAAAACCAACCATCCTTAAAACACGGAAGCGCGTTTCCCCCTCCGCTCTTCCGAGACGTATGACCGTGGCAACAAAATGCACAACTTTTTGTTCATCTCAAGGACTTTGCGAGGGCCCCGCATGAACTGAAAGGCCATATTGATTTTCCCTCTTCACATGCCGTGACTCTGGGATTACCCATTTTCTCATTCATTTTTAAAGACAACTCGTGAAGATTCTTCCCCCTTTCCCCCCCCCCCTCCCTTCACCCGTTTCTCCAGCAAACACCACAGCCCCCGCCCCCCACCCTTTGCCTACCAATACAGTAACCCCCCCCCCCTCCCTTTTTCACAAGTCCCACCTTGACCCTGAAAATTGTAATTCAGCTATAGATCACAGCTGTTGAATATTAGGGCTTACAAAAGCGGTTAAATAAAATATGTTCAAATCGCTGAATCCCAGAGGCCACGGCAGAAATTCTAATCATGTGAGGGGAAGGGGGTGGGAATCAGCTGGGTATTGTGGGCTGAAGAGGACGGTCTGCATCTAGCAGCCGAGAGTGAAGAAATGCTACCGAGATGGACTCTAAACCAGATCGCAGCAGTCACAACAAGCTCTGCCTTAAAGCCCCATTTATATTTTGTTGCACGTTAGTGTTGTTGCTGACAACCTTGCAGTGCGATCCATTGTAGAGTTTGTAGATTGGCTATTTTCTCAGCAGATGAAAAGGAAAGCAAATTTCAACTCATTTCTATTCATTACCACTCTATCAACAGTGTGGTTTTGCCGTGACATGCCACGGTTTGCTTCAAAACTTGCACACTGTTGAAATCTAGAAAATGTACGTTTATGGTCGATTTCAAAGGACGAATACGTCTGAAACCGAGTTTCACTTGATGATTTAATGCTTCCAGGCAGCTCCTTTTATTGCCATAATTCAAAATACTTTATTAGCTTTCATATCCAAATGAGGATCACTTACAGTACAACTTTCATACGCACACACACAAAATTGTCGATAGAACTGCCCTCAGGACAGATTGTTTGATGATCACAAATTAGACATATGAAAATGTCTTTCTCCTGCCATTAAGAATGGCTTCATTCCACAAATTGGAAACCGAAATACCATAGATTTAGCATAATAGCATAATGTATGGTGTTATGTGAATTCTGTTTTAGGGTGAATCTTCACACAAAGGTAACAAAACCGTAAACAGTAATAATTGCTCACTGTGAATGAGAGTCACCATCACAAAATATCCGGTTGTTATCCTGCAATCCACTCAGTAATGTTTAATACGTAATTGGTGTCAATTCCAAGAGGTTGCCTCCAGCTAAAGGTCTTCAAAGGGCCCACTATCTCCTAACCTGCAATGTCAACTAAACTATTTGCAAAATAATTGTGTCTCGGGGTATCAAGTAGCATGCACTCCTTTTATGCTAAACAGACCAACCCTCTTGACCTATAGGACTTCATCTGACCAGTGTAGGTGGGGTCGAAATTGAATAATTGTGCCGTTAGCATGATTGTTAAAGTATAAGCTGACCATAGCTGCCATGGAAATAGATTTATTTTCATTTCCTGTACAGCAAAGAAGAGGTCAGATATTCAACTCAATGCAAACAGGCAGCACAAAGTTTCCTGTATGAGCCAATTGTCAATGTTTTATGTTTAACAGCTTTCGCGCCATTGGCGTAGATCTAGTTCAATTGAAGCCTATTTTTTATACTACGCTTAACTCCATTGGCATAGATAAATGGCAATTGCGCTTTTATAGTGCATTCGATCGATCAAGCCATAATGCTACTTACGTTAGCATCGGGTAGCTAGCTGTTGTTGTCATGACAATCGATCGCCCATTTTAGATCGACCTCGCCATAATAATCCATTTAGTTTCTTTCAATCGCCTGTATCTCCTATTCCTTGTCCCAGATAGCATTTTTGGTCAAAACAACGTTTCTTTGACGGCACAGAGCCAGGGATGTGGAGCCCTCCAGTGCCCCGGTTTGGATTCATCTTGTAAACAAGGCCTGTCCAGGCTCCGTTCAGCTTCCTAGGTTATGTTGACTTGCGAGTGGACCGGAAATCTGGCTTTTCAAAATAAGAGCTCACTTGAAAAAATGCTGGCGTGAATTAGATCCTAATTTTTCAATACATGCTAGCGGTTAGAGTGTTATGTAAATTCATGATTAAGATTAATAATTAGTTTGGTTAAAAAGCTATGCTGTTTATTTGATTGCGTTTCATGAGTGTCACGTGTGTTTAAAAAGGTAAGCTGACCTGAGTGTGACCTAATTGTCATTTCATGTTAATTGGAGCAAATTTTTGACCATTTTGAGGCACCTGTTTGTATTTCTGTTGATGTCACAGTCTTTTAGGCAGTTGGAGTCAGACATAGAAGGAAGCAACACAGTTTTTTGACCATACCATTTTTACTTTTTGTGTTTTTTCCCCAGTAAACCCTTTTTAAGAAAGGTTATTTTTGTCTTGTCATTTGCGTACAACTACTGTTTTGTGTTTTTGTGAGGTCTACTACACTAAGTGGTACATTTTTAGGAACACTTAGACGGAGTGCCACAGCCACTACATTTCCCAACAAAAATGCTAATATCTAACATAACAAGTAAAGTATACAGTAGGCTACTATGACTTAATATCAATGTCACCCTGTATTGTTTGTATGAAAATAAATGATCTATGTTGCATTCAACACATCTGTGAACAGTCTGTTGACCCCCCCCCCCCCATATGCGACGTGGTTGAAGCCAACCACATGTAAAAGTGATGTGGAGCTGGACTGTCCAGAGAGAGAGGGGTGATTGATCGGGGTTCAATCCCTGTACGGTTCTCCAGACAAGGAGACGCTCAATTACACTCTGGGATTAAATGCTGAATTCACACACCCAACATCGCACAGCAGCCAGCCAGTGACCTTTGCCTGCAGTCTGCATGCCACAGGGAGCTGCAGTGGCTTACGTACTATGTGGCTAGTGCTTTGTCTCTTACAGTTACAACCGAATGACACAGTCACCTTTATAATACGGTGCCTGGTCTCTTAGAACTAAAGTACAAGTCCTGACTATTCTCTACTTCAGTATTAGCCTATCTGCCGTAGATATTATGGAAACTCACCGTGCTTCTGTTTGGTTCATTTGGAGACAGATGCATAGCTCGCTGGTGGTGATAAAACTGTTCACATGTACAGTATACTGGTATGAAATACAAATAGAAACACAGTTTTGAAGGTCTAGTCTAGCTCCACCTATAGTACTGTACTGTTTATGGGTCATATGTATCCCATGTTGTATTCTCAGCCAGTCTCCACTGATATTTTGATATGCAGTTCTTGGTTCACATGTATAAATATGCATGTCCTGGCATTTTAGACACACAACTCGACAATTACTGATATCATCGTTTTGCTGCAGTTTTACATTGGATGCCTTTGACAAGATGCTGTCATGTGTGCCCGTCAATGATTAAAAACTGTACCAATTAAATGGCCAGCATGCAAGACCAGTGTTTTATGTTTGACAAATAATTACGTGGAGCCAGACTAAAACAGTTAGAATTGCTAATTAACTGAGTCAGCTCATGTGAAATACACCTTTATCAGATTTCTTGTGAAAAGATTTATACCTAAATAAACAGTTTTTTCCCCTTCTTGTTTTCCGCAGACTTGAAAGCCTTTTGCCATCCGATGCAGGCGAGACATTTAAGTATAATAATTGTGAATATTTCATCTTCAATTCAGTATTTCGGGAAGAGGGGGCTTTTTCTGAAAGAAGTGAAGAAGAGATGACAGCAGAAATAAGGAGTACTGAATAGTAGAACAGAGGTTGTTCGATCAATGTTCCAAGGAAAAGCGCCTAGAATTTAATCTATGAGATGTTCAAGCCATAGAAATTATGCCAATGGACGTATAAAGAATGTCGCCTTCATGAGTTGAATAGGGAGTTCCATATTCAATTAGACCGCTGTTTGCGGCCATTGAAATCAAATGCGTATGTCTCACTGAAGGACGGGTCCTTTTAGAAAGGCAATGATCTTACAGGAGCCTTTCAGTGGGCACCACAGCACCATGACGCACGCGAGACCACGTGAAAATGTCTTCATAACCCTGTGAGGCCGATTCTACGAATGTTTTCTAAATCCTAACAGTTTTCTGAGAAACCTATGTTGCTATATCAGTGGTTCTCAAACTTTTTCATGTCAAGGATCCCCAAAAATACATGTATTTGGATCATCCAGGATGCCACCTGGAAATACTTTTGTTCCAGCAATCGCCAGAAGCAAAGATTTGAGCTGCTATTTTTGAATAGCAAAAGTATAATGGTTATAGTTACAATCTAAAATTACACAGATGCTTTCCTGGTTTTAATGGGTTAATTAAGTGATGTTGTTCTTCATTGGGGAACAATAGATAGGTAAAACAATAAGTAGGTAATTGATTGATTGATTGAAATATTTATTAACAGTTTGTAGAATTACAGTACATTTCAAGCACAGGAGTCAAGGGATTCACATGTCTTAATGACTGTTGGTAGGGCGTTCCACATTTTGGTGGCATAGGAGCGAAAATAATTTAGTCCCTTGTTTGTGCCGAATCTGGGTTGTACATGGTTTGTTGCACTCCCTCTGGTGTTGTGGGTGTGGACTTCGTTTACATTAACCCTCTAAGACCCAGCGCTGCTTTTTAGCAACAATTTTATTTTAATTAATTACTTTTTTTTTTTTTTTTTTTGTTCTTTTTTCACCTAAACGTCATCAGTGATGTTCTTTGCAATGCCATTTCAATGCCATTGGTCATGATATTTGCATATAAATACCCCCCCCAGAGGCTGAAATTCACACAAATAAAACATTTCTGGACTTTTTTAACCTAAGACTTTTGACCTTTACCCTAATAAAAGTAGGTACAATAATTGTAATATATGTTTTTTTGTGATCATTAGAATGTCTAGAACATGTTTTATTCATTATTGTGAAAGATATCCCCCAAATGTAAATTATTAATTTATTATATTATTATATAATTATTATAAGTTTTTCATCAAACTTTATTTTTTTTATTTTTTTCAACATATTTTTTAGTCTTAGTCCTAGTAGTACAAAGTAGTAGTAAGGTTGAAATCTATTTTTTGCAAGTAGAAATTAATGCGGGTGTTAGAGGGTTAAGGAAGTATTTAGACAGGTACATGGGTATCTTGGTGGTGTATCGAATCTTGTGGACCAGACCCATTGCAAGATGCTGTACTCTGTCGTCGACCCTAAGCCATCCCAGCCTGTCAAAGTGGGCAGGGGTGAGGTGGGTTCGGGGGGTGAGGCCAAGTAGGAGCCTGACCAGTTTGTTTTGGGAGGTCTGGAGCCTTGTTTTAAGGGCCTTTGAGGTACTGTGGTACCAAGAGGTGGATGCATAGTCAAAGAAACCTTGTACGAGGGCTCCTGTTAAGGTCTTCAAGGTGTTTTTGTTGACCAGTGAGGATATCCTGTAAAGGAATCTTGTTCTTTGATTGACTTTTTTGATTACGTTGGTGGCCATTTTATCACCGGAAAGATTGGCCTCCAGGATGTAACCTAGGTAGGTAATTTCATCTTTTCGTGTGATAACATTGTCACCCACTCTAACCAAGAAGCCATCTGCCTTGCTGAGATTACTATTTGATCCGAAGAGAATGGATTCAGTTTTTCCCAGGTGTAAGGATAGTTTGTTATCAGCGAGCCAGGTGCAGATTCTACCGAGTTCAGAGCTGAGGGTCTTTTCAACCTGCAGTTTGTTCCTGTCCGAGACCAGCAGTGCTGAGTCATCTGCGAACAGGAACAAGTTGCAGTCACAAGCTGATGTCACGTCGTTAACATATATTAGGAACAGTAAGGCCCTAGTATGCTTCCTTGTGGGACGCCACAGCTCACTGGGAGGGGGGGGGGCAGTGTTCTGTTCACCTCCACCATCTGTTCTCTCCCCTCCAGGTAGGATTGCATCCAGCTCACTGATGTGCTATCAAAACCAATAGCTTTAAGCTTGTTAACCAGTATGGAGTGGTTCACGGTGTCAAAAGCCTTTTAAAGGTCCAGCATGACCATGCCGCAGTATTTTCCAGCATCCACCTCGTGTTTGATGTGGTCGCTCAAATAGAGGAGGCATGTGTCAGTGGAGTGGGATGTTCTGAAATCAGATTGGAACTCGTACAGCAATTTATTAGTGGCAAGATACTTTTCAACCTGTTCATAGACAATTTTTTCCATCACTTTCGAGATGGAGCTTAGAATAGAAATAGGGCGGTAGTTGCCGGGTTCTAATTTACTCCCTTTTTTGTACAGGGGGGTTACTTTGGCCAGTTTAACATCTTGGGGGACCTGTCCCTAAAACAATAGGTAGGTAAAACAATAGGTAGGTAAAAACATAAGACGTGTAACTAAGAATTGTAAAATTGTATTTTATTCCATAAAGAAAGGCCGGCTCGGTGACGTTATACCTGAAGCACTTGTGTCCAGTGGAGACTGTAGGCTGGGGGATTGTGCCGTTGGCCTTGGGCTGCTATTGTTGTAGTCTCACGTTTGAGTCTTGTTTATGGCTGCTGTGCTTATGTCCTTTCAATTTTCCTCCTTGTGTCTCACTCTCTCTCTCTCTCCCACTCACTCTTCATAAAGATAGTTTTTAAGGCAGTTCTTGCTTTACTTATTTTGTATTTATCTTTTATAAACACACACACACACACACACACACACACACACACACGCACAACAAAGAGATGTGTTTTTGTCCAGTTTATGTGTTTGTCTGTTAGCAACTTACATACAGTATAAGCAGCTTTCAGGAAATATGAGTGAAGGTCCCTGGAATTTGTGATTTTGGGGATAATGGGCCCAAGGTGAATAAAATATATATACCGGTGTGTATTTTATTTCTTGACATAACGTTGTCAAAGAAATAGTGAGTGTTTGTATACATACATTGTCCTGAGGATATAATGGCACCCTCCTTCCTGGAGAGAAATGGGGTAGTCCCTGTACATAATTTTATATATATATATATATATATATATATCTCATCAGCTGTAACTTGAATATTGGTAGCGGGTTCAAAGTCCTGGGGAGGTCTCAAGGTTCTAGGTCTAAAATGCATCTTTCCTATAACTCAAAAATGGTAAAAGATAGACATGTTTACTAATCAAATGGTGAAAGATAGACATGTTTACCAATAAACAGAAAATAAAGGTTTCTTTCCCCTAGAACATGACCTTTGACCTTGAAAGTTTAACAACTCATCGCATTGCATCACAACGACGTATAGTGAAAATAACCGATATACTGACACATTTTACAGTTTCTCCATAATCTCCAAAGTGGATCAATGCCCAGAAAAGACAGCTCACCGTGTATCTCTGTTTAAAAGGGCTGAGTCGAATTGTTGTGCCTCGCACCACTTTCTTTTCAATTATTTTGTTTTTCTCCACTCATTATGTATTTATTTATTATTGACAGGAACGTGTAGAGAGAGAGAGAGATAGGAAACTGAGGGTAGAGTGAGGAAAGACATGATGCAGTACACACCCCTTTCTCCTGTCTCTTAATCTCTGTCTCATACACCACCCTGCTCTGTTGTCACACTGTGACTAACAAACTAAAAATCTTTAATTATCTTGCAAACCACAGGCGGGTTTCGTCTCACGGCTCTTGATGGGCAGTTTCACGCCAACTTCCTGAATGTCACCTGCTAGCGACTCACGCTAGGCTCGGAAGCATTACTGAGTGAGGAGGCATGGATCTATCTTCCATTAACCGGCCGCTCGGAGGTCAGACCAATTGAAAACCGGAGGAAACCTTAGAAGACGGAGGAAATGGTAGCCACGGAAAATGCACCTTTCCCCGCAGAAATCCGAGTTCAAGTTTCTGGGACCTGAAGATAAGTGGTCTGCGGTGTGTACCTTACCTGTTGTGTATGAGCATTAAGTGGCCCTGCATTCCGCTGCCACGTAGATGTGAGCTGAGTCGTGGTCATTGCAGGCAGAGGACAATGTTTTGACATGGTTCACAAGTCATTGCTATCAGGCGGAAACCTCTTATCTCCATATTTAACTATTAATTCTACAGTGTCAAGAAAATAAGCGATCCGATCTATAAGCTTGTAGATGTGCTATTGTCACTATTTCTGGAAATCTTTGTTCCGTTTCCTGAAAAGTAACGGTTGGACATACATGGTTTCCACAAGACAGCAACAATACTGCTGCGTCACGCCCATATAGGACACTTGAACGAATTCCAATTGTCCTTTATTTTAACTAATTAGGGCACGGTCACACCACACTTTTATTCTACCTGCGGCTATGAGGGCAAATTGTGCCAATGCATTTCAATGGGTAGGCCTATAGAGTGTTTCTTTGCAGAAACCGCAAAAGGCAGCAAACCATTCCCATTGAAATGCATTGGCAGAAGAGGTAGAATTTAAGTGTTGCGTCACCGTGCCCTTGAACATGTATAGTATGTATATTGTATAGAGTTTCTGTTAAATTGACGCCTATAACGATGTGGCCAAACTAGGCACGTCAGGTTGAATGTGGTTAATAACCAATACAACATGAATACTTCTGCACAGTGCATGCTTCAAAAGCTGAAATCAAAAGGTTATAGTGTAAGCTTAAAACATTGTGGGGGACATTAAGTAGTAGCATAATTATACACATTTTACTTATTTAGTATAACAACCCATATTAAACAATATATACAATATAAATGGAACAAAAAGTCTACCTTTATCCAAGTATACAATTTCCTCCTGTGGTTGCTTTATGTGCTTTCACAGTTATTCATAACCTCGGTACTAATACACTACACATTGACCATTATGGGCGGCAGTGGCTCAGGGGTAAAGTGGCCGGATGGGAACCGCAAGGTTGCCATTTCGAACCCGGGCTCCCCCAGAGTTAGTGTCGAAGTGTCCTTGAGCAAGACTGAACCCCTAATTGCTCCTGATGTTGGTGCCTTGCATGGTTTCCGCCGCCATCGGTGTATGAATGTGTGTGTGAATGGGTGAATGTAATGCACAATCTATGTAAAGCGCTATATAAATCCACCATTTACCATATTCACACAGCGGCCATTTTGTTCTTATGTAATACCCCCCTTCTCCACCCTCCGCCCCCGCCACTTCTGTGCCTTGAGAGACAATCGTTCATGTCCACACAAAACACAAACGGGCCCTCCCTCCCTCTGCCGTACAAGTACCACAACAGAATCCTCAAACCGAGCCGATGTGTCTCTTTAAGAAACCTGCATCGCATCAGCTGTCAAGGGGGCTCTTAAGGAGCTCCATAAAAAAACACTATTACAATAGTAGTAGTATCAGCGTGGTATCACAGCAGTAGCACAGTTCCATTGTTATGGGGAAACCAAGCTGAGAACAATGTGTTCCCTGGCCAGAGATGAAATACTAGTTCTACATGTGACACACATTGATACTGAGCCAGACGGAGAGCTGCCGAAGCAGAAGCCCTCTCGGTTCGTTTTTTCCTTCTTTTTTATTCGCGTTGTCTTCCTAAGAAAAAGGAAATAAAAAAATTAAGTCCCCGAGCGTTGTCGGCTTCAGCTCGCAGCCGCTGCGTTCTGGGAAAGGCGAGGTCACCGGTTCATCCGTCAGAGGCTTCTTCATTGACGGATGGCACTCAGTGCAACGCGGCGCCCAATCCGCCGTAACCCTAACTGCTGAAAAAGGGCCTTCGCAGGCAGGGAAATAAATAAATAAACAGCGACATCAAAGGGATGTTCAAAAAGAAAAACAAAGCCTGCACACGGTCGTTCGCAGACACACACACACGCGCGCCCACGTACACAACGGCTCGCTCGTGCACATCCGGAGTGAGAGAGAAGAGAAGAGAGAGGCAGAGGAGGGAAAAAATACAAAGGCCTACACATACACATAGTTTACTCTCCGATGACACCCAGCTTGAGGAAAATATAGACAAAACAAAACAAGAGTGGCGAAAATTGAAGTGTTTGATGGTTCAATATTCAGTCTGAACGGCCTCAATAATGAAGATGAGTCTTTAAACAAACGGCTGGCGTGTTGTCCTCATCACCAAGTCTTCTTTAAAGTAACATGTGTCCTTGGCCTTCGTGTGTCTGCTGAAGATTACATTTGTAAACTAAGTGGTCTTCATCGTCCCCTTTCGGAAGGGTTATGACTCCTTGGTGCGTTATCCATATTTTAAAATGAGAGGTTCACAGTTCACACCGTTGATACGAGCAATATATCCGAGTCATAGTGTTGGGGGCTTGTCCAGTGTAGCCTGTGTATCTCTGTCCATTTTCTGCCCCTTTATGGAAATATCTGTACATGTCAGTTCTTGTCCCTTTGATGGCCCTTCTTGCCCCATATTTGGAGATCCCTGATGTCATCGGTATATGGCCATATACTGGAATGCCGATATATGGGCATATTGGTCTGATTGGCAGGTTCTGGACAACATCATTCAAACTACTTGATGGCGGATACCGCACTCCCTCGAGTCCTTGCCGCTGCGTGTGCCGGGTTTGAAGTCGGTCGGTCCCATTATATGCACATGACCATATTATACGGGCATAGCGGTTGGATCTGTGGCTCTGGACAACCTTGTCCCTTTTATGGCCATATTATGGAGAATGGAGATCACTGATGTCATCCGTATGCCCACATATGGGTCCTTTGTGTGCCCATGACTGCTGCACAGGATATAGCGAAAATAGCAGATCGACAAGCTCACAACGTGTCGTGATGCGGCGCTTTGTGAGCTTGTAGATCAGCTATATTCTCGATTCATCGTCCAACGAGCTAGCTATACTATAGGGCAGTGGTTCTCAGAGTAGGGCCAAGGGACTTTCAGGGTGCCTTACTCACATGTGTGCCCGGAGTATGAGTTAAGGGGTCCTAGAAATGCAAAGGTTTGAGAAGCACCAGTAAGCTATAGGTGGTTGAACGTCTGTCCTGACAAACAGAGGCTCCAGAGAATGTGGTCATATCCATAGACATACAGTAGAAACGTATACGGCTCCTTTGTCTCTGGGACGTGGGTATCTCGAGAGGAGGCAAGCTTCTGTGGTCACAGAAGCTTCCTCGTGCTTCACAGAGCGGAGTATAGGCAGCCGCAAAGCAGTAACTAGATGGAACTTGCCAGACACTCGGATAGTTGTATTTGTGAAATAAATAGTCTTTACTGCAGTTTAAACAGGTCCCTGGTAAATCAAAATCGGTGGCAATTGAGTGGCAGCGACGCAGCGTGCCTTCCGCACTTCCGCTTGACTTCCACCTTACAGTGCGATACGCATCGCTCCAATGAACTGCAGCAGCCAATGAGGCATCTAGGTTTTTCTATGGTCATATCTGGTCATATATCCACTGACCAGAACGCTATCTGACTGTAAGTGGACGGACTGTGTAGAAACCAGATTATTATGGACACCAACACAGTTTGTTTGAGTTCCTGGCAATGTCTAATGGGATTACAGCAGAATACCAGTAGGCCTAAACTGGAGACAGAAAACTATCAGAAAGTGAAAGAATTGAGTATGAGGCAACATTAAGAAATCCTACTGTGTGAGTGTGTGTGTGTGTGTGTGTGTGTGGGGGGGGGGGGGGGGGTGGGGGGGGGGGGGTGCATGCACACTCATGCACTGACGAAAGTTTTAGTTCTAGAAAGTCTTACCTTTCTAAGACCTGGAGGACATTGTCCAAAATGAGTCTAGGTAATTGTGTTTGGTCTCAGTCTTACAAAACGCACAAAAATTGATTGTCTTTTCCGCCCGTGCAATGAAATGCTACGGTGTAGTTGTTGTTCAGATACAAGCTAAGTTGGACTCGTCAACTTTCTTCACCCTCTTAATTGATTTCCTCGCTTTACGAACTCTGGTTTCGCTTTCGTTTAAAACAATGGAAATAAAACAAATAAAGTAATGCGTAATATGATGACTGTATGTGCATCTTCTGGAGCTCACCACCAACGACTCGAGGCAATCATCTCAGACTGTACGTGTTTGTCTCACTTTTCCAATTGCTGTGGATCTCAGTTACGTGTTATTGTCTCCACAGTAGTGGATATTGGCAACGCGGAGGTCAGGGTAGTTTGAAAAGGCGATACTCTGCAGGGGCTAAACCCTATGAAATATTAGGGGTGTGCGTACGTGCGTGCGTGTGCACTGTGCACATGTGGAGCAGCGCTTGCCGTGGAAGGTTGTGGTTGAGGTTGTGTCAGCTCCCCCTAAACCGAACCAAACCAAAACAAACTGCCTGGCCCCTGCAGTGGCGCACTCGTAACATCTGAAAAGTGGACCGCGGTATAGCTTCCATTGTAAAAGCGTACTATTAACTCTCTTATCCCCCCAAAACACACACACCCTCTCTCTCTCTCCTTTTATTATTTACACACATGCTCTCTCTATCCTGCATACACCGTCTTGGCTCCCCTAGAATTAATCGGCTTCATTCTCAGACCCCCCCCCCCCCATCTTTCTATAGAATACTTCTTTACTCTCTTCTTTTATTTTTTTACATCTCGATTTTTCGATGCAAATCAAACCTTCTCATCTATTTCTCTCCTCTTCTTTTTTTGTGTTCTTTTCTCCTTGGTTTCCACCTACGTATAATCAGCTCGCGCTGTGTGTGTGTGTGTGTGTGTGTGTGTGTGTGTGTGTGTGTGTGTGTGTGTGTGTGTGTGTGTGTGTGTGTGTGTGTGTGTGTGTGTGTGTGTGTGTGTGTGTGTGTGTGTGTGTGTGTGTGTGTGTGTGTGTGTGTGTGTGTGTGTGTGTGTGTGTGTGTGTGTGTGTGTGTGTGTGTGTGTGTGTGTGTGTGCGCGAGAGAGTGTGTGTGCGCGAGAGAGTGTGTGTGCGTGCGAGAGATTGTGTGAGTTTGCATTACTATACTTGTGAGGACCAAATGTCACCACAAGTATAGTAGGCTGTAGAATTTGAGAAATAGACAAAAACAAATGCTTTTACTATGGTTTAAACCAGGGCTTTTCAACAGATTGTGAACGAGGGACCACCACCCTGACTTAGAATCAACTATGCACTGTTGTGTTACTAATCATTTCCTAATAATAATGACTCATCCAGACAATCCAGTGCAGTCCTCTTCAGATTCTAACTCCCTTTTTCTGTTGAATTTCTTGACTCCAACTTGTCAGTAAATGACTATGGACGGTCATCAATAGGTCACCAGGTAATTCACTTCACAGAAAGATTTGTTTTTATATAAACAAATACTACATTACTAAATGGAAGGTCAGGGACCACGTGCAATACCTTCACGATTTGGCTTTGTGTGTTTCGCCCGTGACGTCATGTGTGTGGCCAAGTCTTTGGACCTTTTATGACTAATTTTCTCCCGTATATCAAAGTCAATGGCCGTGTGTGACTTCATTATCATACTTGTTTAAAAACGCCATTGACAATGAAGGGAAAATTCACATCATATTGTCACTCATTACGTCATATTGTCTCTTTATTGTTAATGGCATTTAATGTTTGTGTTGGCACCGTTTGTTTTTACATCACCATATCAACATTAGACTTTAACAGTCTGTTTCTAGCGAAATTTTAACTAATTTGTCAGCAGTAATGCATTAGCGTTTTCTCCATCCATATGTGTGTGAAACCGCCGGAATGATTTGTTTATTTAGAAAATGATTCAGGTAGGACTAGATTTAGAAGAAGTGCCCCTCGGGGCACAAGTCTCCACCAGGACAGATATTTGGATAAAATCAGAAGGACTAATATAAAGAAAGTGTTGCACCTAAGTCGGTCTCCTGGAGCTCGAAAAGGCAGAATTGAAAAATGCAGACCAGACATTTTTCCTTGTAGGGAGTGTGCATATAAGTTTTACGCAGATCGGTGCAGTTATATGTAAAGACGCAATTTCTTCCTCAGCCTTGTGGGAATATGCGTGCACAGTTTCACCGCAATCGGATGCTGCGTTTATGTTTTACAGCATTTTGTACAAAATGGGCCACCCCTGAAAACGTTGGAAGCCAATCTTAGCCAATCAGGATGGAATATGAGAAATCAAGATCTGTCTTGATCACATGACTATAGAGTCATGATCATCAAGTCGGCCTCCTGGTGGTGCTATAAAGAGCAGATGTGAAAAATACAGGGCAAAGGTTTTTCCTTGGCCTCTAGGGAGTGGGCCAGTTATAGCGCCACCATGAGGCTGAGGTGAAAGGATTCAAGTGGCATTTCTTCCTCGGCCTAGTGGGAATGTGTGTGCAGAAAGTCCTTAAAACTTTGGAAGCCAATCTTAGCCAATCAGGATGGAGTGTGAAAAATCTAGAAGACCCGTTTAATTTAATGGCTATAGAGAGACTGTGTACCAATTTGCGTGATGTTTGGACAAAATCTGTGTAGGCCTACTGTCAAAAAAAGTGTTTTGCAAAAATCTGCCTCCTCGTGGTGCTATAACAGGCCCTTGTGAAAATTGGGGCAGAGGTTCAGCTCTGGCATCCAGGGAGTGTGTGTGCAGAGACGGACGGACCGGACAGAGTGCAAAACATACTCTCCCCAGGCCTTTGGCCTGGTGGAGACAATTAGACATTTATAAGTTTAGGTTTATGGGTTGGAAATAGTCAAATAGAGATGATTCGTACTTGGTTGTGTGTCAGTGTGCAGCAATGCATTGTGAGCTTGTAGATCTGCCATGCTTCGGCTTTAGGCTTATGGTTGAAAATGGCAAAATGTAATAAAAAAACAATATAATGGGCTGGCTGACCTAAAATTTGGATGTCCTCACAACTATAGTAATATAAACGTGTGTGTGTGTGCGCTCGCGTGTGTGTGCGTGTGCACGCACGTGTGTGTGTGTGTGTGTGTGTGTGTGTGTGTGTGTGTGCATGTGCGTGCGAGCGTGCGTGTGCGTGTCAGGGCGGTCGGTGAGCTGGGCTACAGACTGTTTAGTACAGTTGAAAGAGCACATCAGACTTCCTCCCTGCTCGCTCTGAGGGCTGATAATACGGCCCCCTTCTCACCTGTTAGGAGCTAGTGAGCCGGCTCTACCTCCCTTTAAATGAACTTCACAGGGGGAGGCAGATTGACAGGAACACAGCGAAGGCCGCCATGTTTGACTGGCGGTCCTGTCAAGGTGAACCCTAAGGTGCTCTCTGAGGCACTGCGCCACTTTCCACTACGCTGAACTGATTGACTTTTAATGGTTTGGTAATGACCAAAACAAGCCCACCTTCAGACACACACACACACACACACACACACACACACACACACACACACACACACACACACACACACACACACACACACACATAGTATGCACACACTAACAACTTACTACTTGACTTTAACCAAAAATCTGGGTGCCATTTTTAAAGTCTAATTTTGAAGGCGGCAGTGGCTCAGGGGTAGAGTGGCCGGTAGAGCGGTCGAATGTGAATTGTGAGGTTCCCAGTTCGATCCAGGGCTCTCCCAGAGTTAGTGTGGATGTGGCCTTAAGCAAGTCTCTGAACCCCTAATTGCTCCCGATGTGCAGGTTGGTGCCTTGCATGGGTTCTCTGTGTGTGTGCAATGTGTGCGTGAACAATCTAAGTAAAGCGCTTTGGATTAAAGCGCTATATAAATGCACCATTTTCCATTTATTTACGGTGGACATCAGTTGGGTCTCCCCTATTAGTTTTTCTTGCTTTGTTGGTATTAATCTTTGTTTCAAAGTGTGAGGGGGAAATGTGAGGCTGAGCTTGGTAACTGTTTAAGAGAGCATTAGCAGTGCATGCTCTTGTCTTTCCTCCTCTGACAGATGCTGCATAGTAATAACGGCAAGGGGAACCTTAATAGCCTGTATGATGACACTTTATCTATAGTTTGTGCATATAATCACCACACTAAAGGGGGTGACCCCGGGGCACGGGTTCACCCATTGACACTTGACATCTTTATAATTAACTGGGAAGGTCTAATCTCTCCCTTCAAATGACGCGTGGCCACATTCCATTTAATATGCTTATAAGCACTATGTATTATTCAAATATGCAGATCAGGCGCTGTTGGAAAACAGACTTTTTGACACCGATTTTTCTGTGGCGCCGTGGTGGGGTATAGAGGGCCACTGGTAGACCTGCAAGGAGCACGGAGCATCACGCCCTCTGAAATTTTCATTTGCTCGGAAGATGACAAAAGTTTTCTTCTGCACTTATTTGTGCCCACATCCCAGTGTTCCATTTCCACACAGTTTCTCTCCGAAGTGAATTTGTCTAGAGTAGAGTCAATGAATAAAAAAGAATATTCACAGTATCTAAAATGCACTTGACCTGTACTGTAAAACCGAACACAGGAACATTTCTCCGGCCCTCATTACCCTTTATAAAACGCCAATCTGACCCGCATTCAGGTTCGCGTCCTCATGAGGCCAAAAAATTCCCCCCCGTGGATTTCTTGGGAAGGTTTTTTATTTTAATAGTTCTTGGTCTGAGATGTTTGAACGAGGCGTCCACCTTTAGACTGAGCAAACCAATGGAGCTTTTTATGGATGCAGGCTCTAACAGGGGCTGAGAGAAAGACACTCTTATGTTCACTTTTGGCTTGAGTTACTTTTGAGAGGGGCTGGTGGTCACTTGGTCGGAGGCTTCAGTGAGCCGGTAACCGCTACACGAAGCCCTTCATTCCTCACCGGAGCCTTTCAGCTGCCGTCGTAGCGCCCGCTGGCCACATGCACAACCCTGAATATCCTCTCCACTCCAGATGAGGATTAAGTGAAAAAAGGTGGAGTTGGACTCTTCACCTCCTTCCTGCTTGTTATGAAGAGTAAAGTTAAGCGTCTGCCTCTGTGCCATGGCTGTGGTTTGCTCTTTAAAGACATCTGTGAGAAGACATTCATTTCAGCCTGACCTGCCATGGATTTATTCTCTTGTTAGTCTGAACAGTCTCAAATCCTGACCCGTGACCCGAAACAAAAGGAAAACAAAAGGAAAAAATAAGCTTTCTCTGAAATATGAAACATTGGAATGCAAACTGGTTGTTATTCATGTCTGTGATGTACAAGTTTCCTTATAAAGATATTTGTCTGGAAATAATAGAATTATGGGAAGATAAAGGTTGAAATAATATCCAGTGTATCTTCCACACAAGCTTTATCATTTAATGAATGCCTTGGCTGTATGGTAGTCTACTAATTATTGTCCTAAAAAGTACCAAGTAATATTTGATTGCCTTGCATGTTGACTTGCTGATCGAGGAATGTAAGCATATAAGTTCCCTTTTCAGGACAGAAACTCGTTGCTGCCCACTCTCAATTCCGCAGATACTAAAATTCTAACATATTTCCCCCCGTTTTCAGAAGGTATTTAAAAATTGATGAAGGGCTAGAGTCAGAAACGGACCTTGTGTCAAAGCCGAAGAGGCAAACGAAAACAAATAAACACCACCGCCCCCTGCCCTCCTCTCCCCTCAGCCTCCACCGTAGCCTAACATACAGTATATAGATCGGCAAAATGCTATTTGGGCTCCATGGACCGATATCGACCACGAATCGACGTGTCTTTTTGTGTTCCTTAAAGGATGTAAACATTTGTAAATCAGCGTTTGCATGTGTCGAGGCATATCAGGTTTCTTCCAGCCCCTTCTCCTGTCTGCTGGGGGTATATTGAGTGTGCTATTGTTGATCTGGGGGCCTGAAATCCTCCCATGCCCTCGCTGCTGCCTGGAGCCTGCCCCTAGCCTCTCCACCACCTCCTGCTGTGATCTATCTCCCTCTCTCTCTCTCTCTCTCTCCCCCACTCCCTGCCCATCTTCATCTATCGCTCTGTCTACAGTCTATCTCTCCTCACCGTGTCCCTTTTAACTGGACGCTGTTATTTCTTCTTTGTTTTCGACCGCTCCGCTTCTCTTCCAGCCCTTTGTTATTCGACCTGTGCTTATTTCACCTGCATTTGATTCCTCATTTAGTACTATGAAGCTCTCCCTTTGTCTTCCCTTTCTATGCCTTTTGTGGGTGAGTTTAATTTCCACTGGCATGCATCTCTCTTGCGCCAGCAGACCACAGCGTCTGTTTTTAGTTTTTTTGTATCCTACACAGATGAATGGTCCCTATACAGATGTCGTGATTGTTTCTCGATGCAGTCGACATCACCTGTTGACGTCGTCCGTTTTAAGACTCTTCTCCCTGTTGGAACAAAAAATATATGCAAATGTGCTTATTTGCACAGTAAAATTGGGCTCTTTTCAGAAGATGTAAATATGGATGAGAATGAAAAACAAAGACCAGATGTAACAGTACATACTGTAATCCAGAGGCCGCCCGCCTCCGTATAACACCTAAAGCTAAACGGAGGTGTTCTCTATTGTGGTTGGTTTGTAAGGTAGGAACAATGTATATGTATCGTACTGCGGTCATTGATGCCTCCATTAGCAGCCCAGTGGGAACAAGTTTGAGTCTATCTTATTTATGCTTTTACCGTCTTTTGTTTATCTCCTGTCACCTTTTGACCTGACTTCTACACTATGTGTTTTGTTTTATTGTGAGTTCTCTGGCTATAAGTTATTGAAACGGATGAAGAGAGACAAAGGTAGATTTGTTGCAAGAGCTGTACAGCATATTTGTCCACACAGTATTTATGTTATCTTTGGCAATACATAAAATTGTCATCCCATAGGTGTTCTTTTGGCTGCCATGATGTCAGGTCACACTGTGCATATTTACCGCCAAATAAAACAAAATGAGAAATTCAGATTCAGAATGTCCATGACATGCGGGTGAGGCACACGTTTGCAGGCAGCAGAAAGGCAAATGGAAAATGACTGCATTCCTGACACAGGCTGAGAATGTACCATCCTAGCCTCTCGATTCCTTCCTTTCTCTCCGCTGGCATCCATGTTGGATGAATTAGTTGTTTTTCTCACATCGACCTGTTGTTTTTCATGGGGGCTTCAGTGGAAGCCTTTTGTGTGTGACACAGCTTATAATGTCACATAGACTAACATGGGATCGGTTGTGTGATATTTGACTCAGCCCAAAATAAACAAGTTTTGAAATATTTCCTGTCACCCACAGACGATGACAGTGTCACCTGGGTTTTATATTTTGGTTGCTTTTGGCACCTCCTGTTGTTGTCCAGGCTCCCTGTGACTGAATCACAAAATAATCTGTCTTGGTGTTTTTGGAAGAGCCATGTTAAAGCCTTAGCCTGCCATAAAATACAGTCTTATTGCTATTTTTAACTTTTTGCTGATTTTCAGTCCTGCCCTACAGTTTGGATGTACCATTTTACTGCCATCCAGCCATTTTGTTTTAGCTCCTAAATGTCACAAGCAAAATAATCCCTTTTCCTTTTCTTTTCTTTGTCCAGTGCTTTCCTTCTCTCTGCTCTCTATCTTGTTTCTCTCCCTCACGTTCTCTCTATTTCTTTCCAAGCCCTGTGGATTGTCACCGTTATTTGCCAAATATAGCCTGACAAAGAAGAAGTGGGATTTTTTACTGATTGAAGATCAAAGTGGCAAAGTCTCCTCCTCGAAGCCCGCCCCTTCTATTAGCGGCCCCTAAGAACAGAGGAAAACATCAATTTCTCTCACATCAATGGCGGCTTCATAATCAATTGAAAAAGACACTTGTATGGGGATGCAAATCTTATCTTTGTCTTATTAGGGCTTTTAGAAGATGCATGTCGGGATTTAATGTTACGAAATAAAAGGGGGTCGCGTTTTTTTAATCTAAAGATGCAGAGGCATTAGTAATGGTCGAAATCAAAGCCTAGAGCCGTTAGTAATTACTGGAGGAGTTTGCCTATCCTTATTAATATTGATCAAATATACTGTGATCTGATCTCTGGGCTTATGTGATGCATTTGGAAGGTGGTTAATGAACACAAAATGGAACATGGCACTCGGTTTCTCCCCCTCAAGTTAGTCCAAAGTACGGCCCGTGATCGAAGGTCAGTTTTATTCCTGTTGATGTTTTCAAACATGCAGGCAGCAACTGTTAAACCACTTTCAACCTGGCATCCCTATTTTGGGCATGTCGTTACAGGTGAAAGTTTACGATGCGACACGCTGTGAATGAGATTTTAGATTGTATTGTATTTGATATTTTTACCTACAGTATACATAAATTGTTAAATCTAGTCAGTGTGAAACCACTCCATTGTCGTCCTCTGTGGTTTCAGAGAGCGACACCATTATTACGACTAAGTGTAAAGCAGATGATGCGTTCAGAGCTTGTAGATAGTAGGGGTGGGACGATATGGGTACCTCACGATACGATATATATCGCGATATTAGGCCCTCGATAACGATAATATCACGATATTCGATATATTGCGATATTTGCGATACATCGATATATTGTATGAAATTTCATCAACAATATATCACGATATCTGCAACTATAAAATACTTGGAACTGAAGAAAACGCTATTTTCGTGCTCGGACACAGGGAGGGACACACACATAGCTGTCTATAGGAGTGGTTGCACCACTCAAACACTAAATGAATACTCAATAAACTCCCCCTTTGACTCATACCCTCCTCATAATACCTCACAAACACCACCAACTGACCATTATCACTGGTATCATAATACCTCACAAACACCACCAACTGACCATTATCACTGGTGTCAGTGGACTTGTCCACTGCTGGGGAAATGCATTCTGCATTTTGTATTCCCACAAAGCTGTTTGGACAAATCACCATCCAGTAATTCAGTACTTCTGGTTGCTGTGGAATGTGAGAGTGGTTTTTTCTTTATTTTAGCTGTCATTTCCTCCTTTTCTAAACCTGTTGTTCATCACAATTCTTTTTAATTCCCGATATCGATATTTTAATAATCGATATAGGTTATTTATCGCTGGAGAAAGTATCGATATATACTGTATATCGATACTTCAGCACACCCCTAGTAGATATGGTGTTTTCGTCATGCAACACCGTCGTACGGCAGCGTATCATTTAAGCACTCCTCTCACCTCAGCTTTTGTAGGTCAGTGGTTCTCAACCTCTGCAAAAAATAAATAAAATAGCCGATCTAAGCTCACAACGACTTGCAACGTGAGCTTGTAGATCTGATATTTTCACAATATTTATCTGTGGAGTCAAACAAACCTCAACTCCTACAATTCCAAGTGCTTATCAGGGTGGGGGCGGGTCCCCAGTTAAATTATATTTTTTGGGGGGTCACATACGGCCAGAACCACTGGTGTAGGTGATCAAATAATGCGGCACCGTGCACTTTACAGCGATTGCCTCCTCGCCTCTCACCACAGAATGTCAGTGAAAGGCAGTCGTGTCAAAGGGGATTCACCACCATTGAACTGGTGGTGATGCGTATTGCCCCAAGTAAGGCATTGTCCTCAAGGCCTAGCACTCGACACCAAACGCAGCGATGCGTGCAGTCACAAAGGAACGGAGGAAGATCACAGAACCATGCCGAGTTTGTAATGTAAATAAGCCTGTAAAATGCATCGCCAGCAAGGGTACCATTTCTGCACGGCACGTCCCAATGCATAAAACACTTTACTAGCGTTTAAATGATACTTAAGTGGCAACAAAAGTCATCGTTTTTCATGCCCTGGAATACATAATGTGTGTACAGTACACAGGGTGCTGAAGACGGAGAATTCATTAACATTTGTTTTCATTGAAATTCACATATCGAAATCCTGCAGCTATGAACACAGGAAACAAAAGAGTGAGACAGAGCTGTGGAGCCACTCGTGTGGAAAAAATTGATCGCTGCTTGCTTGAAGCCTTCAGGAATATATTGGACCTAAAAACTTGAGGCCAATTGATTTTTCTGCATTAATTTCTCAATTAGGAGCCTAGTTAGAAGACCACAAAGGGTCGATCTGCCAAAAAATGAACTCAAAAGCCTTGTTGGTACATATGTGCACGCTTGTGTGCTTTTGTTTCTACATACTGTACAATACAAATCTTTAACCTTTGCAGCTACTGTGATATGATATAATTTTCAGGAGAAAATACTTCTTCAGGGATGGTCGATATTTGAACTAACTGCCCTTAAACTACATCCTACCACCATAGGCCTGCATAAAAAGAAAATGCCAACTAATTTACAGTCTAAGCAGCCCTGGACGCTCCTGTGTGTCTTGTTGATTAACATAATGTGTGGTTTGATATATGTTGCTTTAATAATAATTATTATAGTATAATATATATATAGTAAAAAGTACAATATTTGCCTCCGAGATGTAGTGGAGTAGATGTATAAAGTACCCAAGTAAAGTAAACGTACCTCAAAACTGTAATTCAATTAGTTAACTTCCACCAGTTCCTATAGTGGTTTTCAGTGCCTTGCTCAAAGGTCTGACAATATGTTATTTTCAGCTGAGAAACACTTCTCGCTCTTGAATTCGTCGCTCAGATTTCATTACTGGAGTTCTGGGTGTTAATCAGGACCGTCACTGGTTCAAAACCTCTTTTAATCGTCCTGCTTCTCTGCCTCTCATATTTCCTATCAGTCTGCATTGTAATGCTATATCTAATAAAGTAGAGATTTCATGGAACTGATGTTAACATCTTCCTTTTATAATGGCTGGAATTCTGGTATTCTGGTGGCACAGACCTCACATTATGTTCAAATCAGGTTTGTTTCCTGAATTGTTTCCCATCTCTCCGTTGTCTTTTCCAGGACTTTGATTGATTTTATTGCGCCCTTAAAGAACTTGGACCTCTGCATTGAACCCATCCTAAGGAGCATACAGCACTCAGGGACCAACTCCAGTGGGTCCCAGTAATGCCAGTACCTTGGACAATGGCTCTGGCATTAGTATGCACCTATAGCATGCATGTCTTTTGGCGTAGGACATTGTCTTAAACTGTGGGTTAGAAGAGTTATTCTACTTAATAATCTGGTAAATACCCACTCTTACAAGGTCAACAAGATTTCCCCCCGTTGCACCAACGCCACATAATAATAAAGACAGGTATGCAACTACATTCATGTCAGACTTTGCATTCATTGTAACCTGCCTGCGCACGACTTAACCTTGGACAATATGCAGGTCCCTATTGGCCCCTGACAAAGAGCATTATTTCTCATTCATCTGTGTGCATGCGCCCACCTGCCATCCTGCTAATCATACACATAGCCCAATGTGGTATCTCTCATTTGCATTGAGAGGAAACTCTATTTGACCCAAGGTTACGGCACTATTGTCTCCGCCATTAATGTGTATGAATGTACAGCATTAAAGACACAATTGTTTCCTTGTGCTAAAGCAGTTCTAAAGACCAAACAGTGAAGGAGAACCAGCTGCTACTTTATAACCCAACAAACAGAGCAGCATCGGGTTTGAATGGAGAAATAAGGAGTAGGTGTTATGTTAGATAAGGTTTTAATGTCTTTGATTTCCCACAGTGATGCTGTGATAATGAACTAAAGTACTACTTAACTAAAGTGTTTTGAACCGCAGATAATATCTTATTATTATAAATAATGTGACGGTTTCATTGTACCAAGTGAGACTGTGGGAGAAGATGTAACTAATAATATATGTACAAATAATAATATACAGTATATGCATGACAAATCGTCATCGCTGTCCTCTAATATCAAAATGTACACACACACACGCACGCACGCACACACACGCACGCACAAAACCCATACTTGTAACAACAGTAAGACACCTTAAAGGCGAGAAGCGGGGCTGAGACACTCTACCGGAATAATGTCACTTCATGATGTCAGCACTACAGCGGAGCGGACAGATCCTGATGTCCTGACGTCACTACAGCGGAGCGGACAGACCCTGATGTCCTGACGTCACTACAGCGGAGCGGACAGATCCTGATGTCCTGACGTCACTACAGCGGAGCGGACAGATCCTGATGTCCTGACGTCACTACAGCGGAGCGGACAGACCCTGATGTCCTGACGTCACTACAGCGGAGCGGACAGATCCTGATGTCCTGACGTCACTACAGCGGAGCGGACAGATCCTGATGTCCTGACGTCACTACAGCGGAGCGGACAGACCCTGATGTCCTGACGTCACTACAGCGGAGCGGACAGATCCTGATGTCCTGACGTCACTACAGCGGAGCGGACAGACCCTGATGTCCTGACGTCACTACAGCGGAGCGGACACATCCTGATGTCCTGACGTCACTACAGCGGAGCGGACAGATCCTGATGTCCTGACGTCACTACAGCGGAGCGGACAGACCCTGATGTCCTGACGTCACTACAGCGGAGCGGACAGATCCTGATGTCCTGACGTCACTACAGCGGAGCGGACAGATCCTGATGTCCTGACGTCACTACAGCGGAGCGGACAGATCCTGATGTCCTGACGTCACTACAGCGGAGCGGACAGATCCTGATGTCCTGACGTCACTACAGCGGAGCGGACAGATCCTGATGTCCTGACGTCACTACAGCGGAGCGGACAGATCCTGATGTCCTGACGTCACTACAGCGGAGCGGACAGATCCTGATGTCCTGACGTCACTACAGCGGAGCGGACAGATCCTGATGTCCTGACGTCACTACAGCGGAGCGGACAGATCCTGATGTCCTGACGTCACTACAGCGGAGCGGACAGATCCTGATGTCCTGACGTCACTACAGCGGAGCGGACAGATCCTGATGTCCTGACGTCACTACAGCGGAGCGGACAGATCCTGATGTCCTGACGTCACTACAGCGGAGAGGACAGATCCATGATGTCCTGACGTCACTACAGCGGAGCGGACAGATCCTGATGTCCTGACGTCACTACAGCGGAGCGGACAGATCCTGATGTCCTGACGTCACTACAGCGGAGCGGACAGATCCTGATGTCCTGACGTCACTACAGCGGAGAGGACAGATCCATGATGTCCTGACGTCACTACAGCGGAGCGGACAGATCCTGATGTCCTGACGTCACTACAGCGGAGCGGACAGATCCTGATGTCCTGATGTCACTACAGCGGAGCGGACAGATCCTGATGTCCTGATGTCACTACAGCAGAGCGGACAGATCCATGATGTCCTGATGTCACTACAGCGGAGCGGACAGATCCATGATGTCCTGATGTCACTACAGCGGAGCGGACAGATCCTGATGTCCTGACGTCACTACAGCGGAGCGGACAGATCCTGATGTCCTGATGTCAGATCCATGATGTCCTGATGTCACTACAGCGGAGCGGACAGATCCATGATGTCCTGATGTCACTACAGCGGAGCGGACAGATCCATGATGTCCTGATGTCACTACAGCGGAGCGGACAGATCCTGATGTCCTGACGTCACTACAGCGGAGCGGACAGATCCTGATGTCCTGACGTCACTACAGCGGAGCGGACAGATCCATGATGTCCTGACGTCACTACAGCGGAGAGGACAGATCCTGATGTCCTGACGTCACTACAGCGGAGCGGACAGATCCTGATGTCCTGACGTCACTGCAGCGGAGCGGACAGATCCTGATGTCCTGACGTCACTACAGCGGAGCGGACAGATCCTGATGTCCTGATGTCACTACAGCAGAGCGGACAGATCCATGATGTCCTGATGTCACTACAGCGGAGAGGACAGATCCATGATGTCCTGATGTCACTACAGCGGAGCGGACAGATCCTGATGTCCTGACGTCACTACAGCGGAGCGGACAGATCCTGATGTCCTGATGTCAGATCCATGATGTCCTGATGTCACTACAGCGGAGCGGACAGATCCATGATGTCCTGATGTCACTACAGCGGAGCGGACAGATCCATGATGTCCTGATGTCACTACAGCGGAGCGGACAGATCCTGATGTCCTGACGTCACTACAGCGGAGCGGACAGATCCTGATGTCCTGACGTCACTACAGCGGAGCGGACAGATCCATGATGTCCTGACGTCACTACAGCGGAGAGGACAGATCCTGATGTCCTGACGTCACTGCAGCGGAGCGGACAGATCCTGATGTCCTGACGTCACTCGCTCGTCCCCTTATAATCTTAATACAAACCAACTATTTTCTAAGAACAATATTGATTTAACTAAGAGATTCGAGATTCAAAAGTCCTGATGCAACATTTCCTGGTGTGTGTGTGTGTGTGTGTGTGTGTGTACAGGCAAAGCGAGTACAGTGTGACAGCTTAGCGTTTCAGGCAAGCGTAACGGAAGTGAGCGTAATGGAAGTGCATTACAGGCAAGCACTCTCTATAGTTGGCCCATAGAAAGATATGCAAGCACTACAGGCAAAGTGAGTACAGGAAGTGCGTGACAGCCTCCTGCACCTTTTCAAAATGTTCAATAATTGGGAAAATAGCAGATCTATAACCTCAAAATTGTAGATGGACACATTTAGGCTATTGGCTATGACAACGTAGTTCACACAGGATCAGAGAGGTCATCTTGTCCCACTTTTATTACAGGCACTATTCTCTAGGAAGATGAGGACCTTGTCCCGCTTCTTTCTCTTTTTTGTAAACAAGTTGCAATATTACAAATAATATACAACAAAAAAAAAAATACAAAACTAGAACTTGCTTGCTTGCTTGTTGCACACAATAATAATAATAATAATAATTTTGATGGCGCTTTTCTATGCACTACGTGCCTACTCAAGCGCTTACAATCGTTAATTCATTCATACATTGGGAGGTGAAGCGGCGAACAGTCGACGCCAGCGTCCTCACTTGACCCCCCATAAATGGCCTACTAGTGCGCAAGCAGAGCGCGCAAGTACTGTCGACCGCTACAAACTGTGAAATCTCAGCTTCTCTGTGAAAGAACGTTTGAAATATAACCTCTCTGAGATCTTCTAGAATTTTCCCGTGAACACGTGTTTGGGAATAATAAGATCTGGAATCTTCCTCTCCTTTCTGTCTCTTTCAACAACACTTCCTTGCTCTTGTCTGCGGGTTTACCTTCAGTTTGGTGGAACACTAGCTCTCAGCAATATTGCGTTAGGTAAACCCTTTAGATCTGTAGATTATTGCAATCCTTTTCGTCTCTCCTGGCTAAGGATTTCTAGAATCTGACTATCTTCTCTGTTCTGTGATCTCTTCGATCTCTCTAGTGTCTAGTCTATAACCTCTCTAAGATCTTCTAGAATTTTCCCGTGAACATGTGTTTGGGAATAATAAGATCTGGAATCTTCCTCTTCTTTCTGTCTCTCAGTCAGGAATATGCTGATGATTTGTCCTGGCTATCTAGAATACAGCTCTATGACTTACTTGAAATTCATTCTTTAGTTACGTAACAACAATCAATTACGTAATGTTGTAATTAATACGGATGAGTGACGGCTTTCGATGGTGACGTATATGTCGATCAGTGTCGGTTGGATTAAAGGAAATGCCTCTATGTATATGTAATTTGTAAATTGATTAGCGGTATACTGTGGTTACTTTGCGTATGCCCCGTTTGATGTGTATGTATCGTAGCAGCATATGATGTCAGGGTATAACTGGTACAACTAGCTCTCAATGATGACGTAATAAAGATGTGGATCAAAGGACCCAATGCCAGGGTGTAATTGGTTTTCGATGGTGACGTAATGATATGTTTTAGTGTCGGGAGGATTAAAGGTAATTCCCCTACAGTATGTATACGTATGTAATCTGACACCACTGCCATATCAATCACAAGTAGTCATGCGCTGGCACGGCGCATATGCATCAAACGACTGGACGAAAACTATTACTTGCGCACTCTGCTTACGTAAGTAATTACACAAGACAAACTGAAAAACAAAAACAAATATAACAGCAAAAATAAAAAGAAAACTGGAGAATAGGGCCACCCCCCCCCCCCAAACCAACCCCAACCCCAGAAAGGTAAACTACACAGCTTTCATTCCGCTTCCTTCTGTCTCTTTTCCTTTCTCTTTTCTCACAACAGGGTCTCTTGCTTCCTGTTTGCCACCAAGGAGAACACACACACACACACACACACACACACACACACACACACACACACACACACACACACACACACACACACACACACACACACACACACACACACACACACACACACACACACACACACACACACACACACACACACACACACACACACACACACACACACACACACACACACACACACACACACACACACACACAGTGAAAGGGCTTCCTCCTTGATGAAGCAGGTGGTGTGTGTCAAGACCATCATTATGAAGTGAAGCAGTCTCCTCCATGGTGGGCCTCTATTTTCACATTGTTGTTTATTCGTGCGAATCAAAGGTTCAAATCAGTAAAAGTCAACCAAAGATGTCGCTTCGCAACGTCAACTGCTCTGGCATTTTGGTCAAAATGTGTCAGCCAAATTTCTATCATGATTGATTTGTAGTGGTTTGTCCATTGATACTATTCCTTCCACAGTATAAAAAAGGTATAATTAGTGGGATTTGTTGTTTGCATTTATGACCAGAAATGTCCCAAACAAAGTAATACAAGAACATACAGGCAGAAGAGAGGGACACCGCTGTCCGCCACACGGGTCATACAAATTATGGAGTGGGGTTATTTAGGGGCGCTAGCCCCTTGTTTAATGTTTGTTTTAAAAACGCCATTGACAATGAAGGGAATATTTATGTCATATTGTCCGTCATTACGTCATATTGTCTCATAGTGTCTTAATAGCCTGGGCAGCATTCCAGTTCGGGTTTATGATCCGGTCGGGAGCGGATTAACTTTCTTCATGTTGTAGTCAATGACTTGTAGTCATCTGGCAGGAAGCCACAAGACGGAATCAGTACTATGAATGGCGGAATTCTTATTCCGCCTTGTCGTTTCCTGCCTGATGACTACAAAACAAGACTACAACATGACGTAAATTACCATCCGCTCCAGACCGGTTCACATGGCAATTTTGGAACACAGACCAGGCTTTCCTCCAAGGTGGAAAGCCTGGTGACGCGAGGTTAGTGTCTTAAAGCCTGGTGACGTGAGGTTAGTGTCTTAAAGCCTGGTGACGCAAGGTTAGTGTCTTAAAGCCTGGTGACGCGAGGTTAGTGTCTTAAAGCCTGGTGACGCGAGGTTAGTGTCTTAAAGCCTGGTGACGCGAGGTTAGTGTCTTAACCAGATGCTGTGTATTAACTAAGTACAAGCCTGATTGTGGGGTTTACCTGATGGTGGAGCCAGTTCGTACACTTCCCATATTTTTTCTAAATCAAAGACCTGAATTTGGTTGCAGCTCCTGTCATGTCTACTACTCCATACCTGTCTATCCTCTCCAAACCTTTTGTAATTCTCTCTATGCCCTTGGTCGAGCCCGTCTCACTGTCTGGGTTGCAGATTTCTTTGATAAAGGAGATTCTGCCTAAATAGAAATATCGTCTGGTTAATGCATTCATTGTAAACTCTGGGTTGGGGAAAGAATACCAATGCAAGGCAGTGCTATACTGCTGACCTTTAGCTAACATTTAGCAGTCAGCGGAGGCTTGGCTCACCTCTCCGTGCAAGGCGCTGGCCGTGACAGACAGGTGAACGCGTGTGTGTGTTTGTGTGTCTCTGCCAGCGAGGCCACAATGACTCGCTGACCACAGACAGCTGAGCGGTACATAGCTTACCTCGCCTCTCAGGTGGATTCCATGTTCAGGGAGTTCAGGACTTGCCCACGACACTGATTAATGGCTATCACATCCATTCCTGAAAAAGGCCTGCCTTGTTTGTTTTGGAGGCGCGCAGAGACAGCTCACTGGGTCGGTCTAATACGGTTCCCACGATGCCGTACTCTTCGGGAGGCCGGATGAGTTCTGGAGACGGCCAGCTCTCGCTCGAGGCCAATACCTACAGAGATATGAAAAGCAACGAGTCGTCATTAATCACCGGGTGTCTGACCTGTTCCTCGCACTCCTCGCTCTACTTCTGGGATTCTTCTAAGTAAAAAACAACCAGACTTCTATAATATGCTGCTGAGCAGATTGAACCAGTATTTTGATGATTGATTCATAAGCTTCCAATCTTAATGAGATGATTGCGGAATGAATGTTTTTTTTTTTGCATAGCAGACAGGCCATTGTGATTTATTCTTAAAGCTGGATTTGTCTAATAGTCTAGTATATGTACAGGGGTGCGGGTGCAAATCATACCGGTATCCAGAAAAGTAGAATTCATCATGCAAATGAAGCTCGTTGCATTTTGCATGTTTCTTTATGGTATTTCCTCCACAGACGTGCACCCACAAACACACAAATGCATGCAAATACCTCACCTCACCATGCTTTCTGCAGTACAGAGTTATAGCTTGTAGATTGACTTTTTTAAATAGGGCCCTAAGTGGTTAATTTAATTCATAATATATGTATGCAAGTTTGGGTTCCAAGAGACAATTCCTAGAAATACACAGTACTCAAGTAAATGTGCATAGTGTACATGCCCACCACTGCTTAGGTAGAGCAGCTTCTTGGAATCGGAAGACACTAACTAACTAACAAGTCCTAACTGCTCCTGATCAGCAGCCTTGCATCCAATTACTGTCTGTCTGTCTGTCGAAACATGTTTTTAGGGATATCAATCGCTCTTGGGGGTCATGACACCAGACATAGAGAGACAGAGAGTGAGATGGATGCTCTTCCAAGGCCCTGGTGCACTAGTGAAAACGTATCGCATGTCCTGTCGTGTGATATGTCGTGCAACTGTGGTGCATTGAATGTACAGTCAGTGCATTGTGACAACATTGTTCCCGGAAACGGAATGAAACACTTGAAAACCATTGCTTGATACAAGGGAGATATCTGCAGTCTGATTGGCTTTTACTCTAATGAAAAAATGACATCATGGACAGGTCTTGCATAATCAGGTTAATCAAATATATCTCTCCTTTGCTGTCCTGGATGGAATCCATTAGAAAACATGTCATTATAGATAACCACATAATTATTCCATTGATAGAGCTAATCTGAGCTACACTGCAAACTGGCTAAACAAGTCTAACAGCCCCTCTCCATACAATCGAGCTTAATGTTACTATTGGCTAAATGCAAAAGAAAAGGATGAATGCAAAAATAAAGGACAAATGCCAAGTTTGACTTGTTAAAAAAGAGACAGAATATATCAACGGGATCTGGCATAAATCAAGCCACACTTTCTATATTAAATAGGCACATATTGTTACTGGGAGAAAAGGACTGACCCCATAATATGCTAATAAGCTGTAGAATCCATTTAGCAGGCACGGTTAGGAACACGGAGGCAGTGTGGGTAATTAAATGTTTGCAAACGGCGAACATGTGCGCTGGCACCTTCTCCCTTGCTTGAGGTTCAGCTCCATGGTTATTGAGACCATTACAGCTCCTTCCCTCACATTAGGAGATCTTGGCCAGAAATAGTGGTCGATATATGTCAGAGTCACTTATCCACTGACTGTCAGCATAGACAGTTTTAAATTCTTCCTGTTTAATTGTTTAACATTTACAACACTAGAATAGTTCTGACAACATTGCACGACTTTAAACATAATTGAATAACCCATGCAAAATGTCCCTAGGGGACAATAAAGTATATGCTCTATATATCTCATACCATATTTATTTAACCAGGTATTCAAAGAAAGATCCAGAATCTCTTGACCACAAAACAGCGGCATCAGTGGTAATATTAGGTTGGCAGACAAAATCACATTTAGCTATTTAGTATGTAGAATTGAGAACATTTTTTGAGGGGCGCTAGCCCCTCCTATGCCCAGCTTTGATTCGCTGATCACCCCGTAGCGATGATTTGATTGGCTGAGCATAGTATATATTGAGAATAAAACTGCATGAGGGCAGAAAAGTGAAGACGCCAAAAGTGATTGGCCGGATTGACATTTGTTATGATTTGATTGGCTGAGCACGGAATGTGATGTATGATGATAAGAGCGCCCCTCACTTCACACGAGTGTGATTTATGTATTATAAAATAGCTATACATTTAATATCATAAAGTGAGTGACAGTGTGCCAGTAAGAAAAGGCACTATCTTCCGGACCATACACTATAGTGAAATAGATCTACTTGTGTCACATAGGCCTACTGTAGGCTTTCACTATAAATAAACTTAAACCATGATAGATTCATCGAAAACATCCAACCTTTTTATGGTTTACTGATACTGTCCTAATATGTGAGGGGGCAGTGCTTTTTCATTTACTGTTTTAATTTATTTTTAATAATTATTTTAGATTTTTAGAGCTGTGCTGGAGTAGGTTATTTTTCTAAAGAATTATTAGAAGGAGGGAGACCCGCAGACTGCCACTCTGCTACTTTGTCGCCGACGCACCTGCTGTTATTAGTAAGTCGAGTGTGCGGAAGTCTCTCCCCAAAATAATTATTAAAAAATAAACAAAAACATTAAATGAAAAAGCACTTCCCGCTCACGTATTAGAAGGACAATATCAGTCAACAGAAAAAGGTCAGGTGTTTTGAATCTATCATCGTTAAAATGGAGTTTGAAGTTATAATGGGTTTGTATAGGAAGGGGGTGGGGCAGCTAAAATGAATATCAAATATCTAAATATTGAATGGAGCAACTTAAAAACTGTGTTCACATAAGCCTGAGTGGACGATACAATGACCAAAAGTCTTTTTTGAAAGTGAAATATCCCTTTAAGCTAAGACTTAGCTTAACTACCAAATCGCTTCAACCCCGGTGGGAAAGGGGCCTCTGTGTCTCAGAAGAGGGCTGTGAACAGTTCTGTCCACTGACCACAGCCCTCCTCTGAGATACACGCCGAGTAGACATAAATGGCACCTTATTATAATGAGCATTAGTGAGGAGGACCAGTAGGTTGAAAGTGGTCGTTTAAGCTATAAAACTAGGACAAATTAACTCCACAGAAATATGTGGGGAGAATTTGTTCTTTGGATTTTCAAGAAGCAATTTTGAGTCAATCAATCAATCAATCAATCAATCTGAAAGAGTGCTGGCACTCGGAAATTGTTCGTGTGATGGGTATAGGTGAGGTGTAATGGACAAAATGGTGAGCAGGCAAGGCCACTGGCCAGGCTGACCAAGACGAGGCAGAGGATTCTGTTTATGTTTTAATTGGTTTGTGTGCTGTACAAAGGGACAAACAATAGTTGGCATCAATAAGCCTATCAGACAAATCATAAATGGCAGCTCAATCCATATTCAAGAGTATAAATAATATTCATAATTAAAT
>NC_139719.1:28549193-28591693 GCF_964188405.1 Protomyctophum parallelum | reverse complement strand
TGGGAAACGCCAAATAATACAGACCCTTAAACTTTTTTTTTCTCTTAAAAAACTGGAGATTCTAGATCAGCGCGGTGATCAAGGGTTCTCTACAAAACTTTTAGTTGAGGGGTTGTTGTTTTTTGGTGGTTGCTTTGCTGCTGCTGCTGCTGTTGCTGCTGCTGGTAGGGGAAAATGCCGCAGCTGAACGGCGGTGGAGGGGATGACCTGGGTGCCAACGACGAGATGATCTCCTTCAAAGACGAAGGGGAACAGGAGGAGAAGATCTCCGAGAACTCCTCGGCAGAAAGGGATTTAGCGGACGTCAAGTCGTCGCTCGTAAACGAAACGGAAACAAATCAAAACAGCTCGTCGGATTCAGAGGTAAGTTTTTGGTGTTCTCCCTCTGGAAGTGCAGAGCGAGAGAGAGAAGCCGGGATCCGGGGGGATCGATCGTCCGCTACTGGGTCTTTTTTTTAAGAGGCTCTCTTCCCCGCTTTTTAAGGCTTTTTTGTTAAAAAGCGGCTTTGCGTAAAACGTTGGAAGCAACGCCAACATGAGAGCAAAGTTGTGATCCTTGTCAACACTGCTACATTGTAACGCAATCCCTGTGTTTCATTGCATTTCAAGGCGGAAAGACGGCCTCCGCCTAGATCTGAAACTTTCCGAGACAAAACGAGAGAAAGTTTAGAGGAGGGTGAGTTCCTGCTTTTATTTGTTGTTCACTCATGACTCCTAAAGACATTTTTCCTCACATCGTGGCATTATATGTTGGATTTTTTTTGTAACCCTCTGGATTATGCATTAAAAAAAAAGTTTCCAAGGCACTTGTAAAAGTTTACTTTCTTTTCTGTCTCCCCCCCACCGCCATGTTAGCTGCGAAAAGGCAAGATGGTGGAGGGCTGTTCAAGAGCCCACCGTACCCCGGCTACCCGTTTATAATGATCCCCGATCTCACAAGCCCCTACCTCCCCAATGGATCACTGTCACCCACAGCACGCACAGTAAGTTGATTTATTTATTTACAACCTAAATGTATGTAAACACTCGACACACACTGACACACACACACACACACACACACACACACACACACACGCGCGCGCACGCGCGCGCAAAGTGTCCCTGCACGAGTTAAAAAATAAAACGCAGACATCCAAGTTTCGCAACTCCTTATGAAGAGAGTGTAGTTGGAATGGCATGCATCATGCCCGCCTGCATGCAATGCATGCCCCCCTGCACCGCTGCGTGTCATGTACAGTAATGCATGCATGCACACATGCAGGCTGGCTGTGTAGACTGCTGATGGTTTCCTTTCCCATCCCTCTCACTGCACTAGGAAAAATATTTTTTATTTTGCTGGCAAATGTGGCAATGTGCAGATGAAAGAAAAAAAAAGGAAAAAATCAATTTGACTTTTATTATCGTTTTGACACAATTAAAATAAAAGTATAGAATAAATACAACATGTAATATTTAAACAAACAGTAGCCATTATTAATATTATTCACGTTGTTATTACTATAATTTATTTTGTTCGTGTTTTCTGCAGGCTTATATTATTACAAGCTATTTGTGTGGTTTTTTTTAACCCTCTGGCTTGAGTTTATTTTAACAACCTCATCTAAATGCATTTATTTTACTCAATAGCTCAAATGCATTCCGTCATTCACCAAGGCTTTCTAATGACACTGGCTATTGTAAGCAGTGTAAAGGAATCTCACAAAAGCAGTGTCAGTGTTACAATAATAATAAAAATCAATATGCTAATTAGCTCATTGAAGTAATTTGCATGTGTCAAAATGTATTATGACATTATGCAAGTGTGTGTGTGTCAAAATTTGACACAGTTTCAAAGCATGCACACAGAATTTTGTGTATGAAACATTTCCCCCCATGGATAGGTAATTATATATGTATACTATTATTAATTTATAGAATGGAAATTATAGGATATTAGGATTGTATCGGCATTATCTGCTTCTAAAGAGGAATCCATTGCCTTGGAGGGGGAAAAAAGCATGTGTAATATAAAGCCTTATTTATAAATAAATTCATGTTTAGACGCAATCGGTTCTGCTGTAATTATGCGCACTTACTCATTTGCTCAGCACCTCAGCAGTCCCACTGGGTGATGGCAAATCCTTAAACAGCGTAATTTTCTCAAGCACGAGTATTTTTACCCTCTTTTTTTTTTTTAATGGTTGCAATTACAAGTCTCCGCTTTAGGACCTGTCATCTCCTTTTACAAGGTTAAGGCAAAGACCACGCATTAGGAAATACGATCATCGTCCAACCCCCCCCCCCCCCCCCCCCCCACACACACACACACACACACCAACACCACTACCCACCCACCCCTGATGAAACTGATATTTGTTTCTTCAATTTGTGTGTGTGTGTGCTGTGTACACCTTGAAAATATACTGCATAACTGTGTGACACATAACACGCTCTTTTGTCTCACGCGCAATCTCTGCCTTTTGAATTCAGTACAATCACATCGATTCCCATGTAAAAAGACACAACGTGCAACGTGCAAGGGTTCCTTTGCCATGTCTCTGGGTTCATTTTTTAGTTTTTTAGTTTTAAGTTCATTGTGTGTCTTTTCCCAGCATATGCATGAACAAGGACATTTTGCCATCCTTTCTCTATTACTCAGGGAAGCCTTGTTAAAGGGTACCAGCTGGTATGTTGGATTAGTCACTCATTATTCTCATCAGCACTGACATATGCGCACATTCACAGTGACACATGGATTTCCACGAACACACTCGCTTGTTTGAATGGTTGGGGCTTTCTAGTTTTCCTTTTTGAGATCACCTCGCGACTGTGTGTCCAGTGCAAGTTCTTCGTGAGGTTTTCTTGCTGCGTGCTTATGCAGCACTTAACATGTGCAGTGAGTGATGTACTATCACTGCATGGTGCACTGCTGCGGTGAGACAAATGCTGACCTACGCTATCCCCAAATCCACCCCTGGCACAGGTCTTTTTTGTTGGAAGTTAATTCAGAAATTAAATATTAATTTTTTCATTCATTCTTTGGTCTTTGTTTTCTGTTTAGTGCACCACTGTGACCGTACGCTATTATATCACATGGTTGCCTTTTGACGCCGCTATCTTTAATGGTGTTCACGGGTAATGCCAGCAGCAAATATAATAGCCCACATCGAGTTGTGTGGTATTTTTTACGGTAACCTGCAAAGCAAGGACCCCGACAGTATGATCTGAAATGAAGAATTGTTTTATTGTTTATAATATGAAACAACAGCCCTTTTTTTTGTAGCTTCACAGATGCACTTTAATTTTGAGCTCGGGAGAGCAGGGCTCTTCCTCTTGAGCTTGCAGTGTTCTGACTGGCTCCCACCGTCTTTGGCACCCCATGTGTCCAGCCATCAGGCCTTTGAAGACAGCGGTCGCTGTAATATAAATGTATTAGACTTAAAGCTAGCATAAATAATTCACCTGGACATTGATTAGCTGTCTTTGCTCCCTAACGCATCACAAGGGCTACTGAATATGACTGGTAGAATTGTTCCAATGAGAAGAAATGACTTTCTCTTTCTTGTAGAGGAGGGCTTTGAAATCGGCTGCTTTTCCCTTCAGTTATTTATTTATTTTACTTTTTTTTCCTCCAGCTTTTAGTTGCCGGTTAGGCTGATGCTGCATTATTATTGTACGATTAGTATTCCAAGCTTTAGGTTCTTGTATTTTTTTTATTTAGAATTACATTTTTGTAATCTTATATCAGTAATTTATTTAATGATTATTGATTAATTAATGTTTTGGCATGTCTTTTAGCATTGTATCAAATATACAGGGTATCTCCAAGGCACGAAATTCAAATTAATTTTATTTTCTTCACTTAGCTGGTCGTGATCCTGATCTATGTGAACGTTTTACCGTGTTTCCTGAAATCTTTGTTATTGCATGACTTGAGGGGGTGAAAAAGAAAATCCTCCGTGTGGCAGTTACCATAATTTGTCTGACCTCTGGGAGCCATAACAAGTGAGAATTAGTTTTTCCTACCACCGAAGTCCGAGGAGGCTCACAATTTAGTATCATTTAGCAATTTGACGTGATGCTGTGCCCGGGATTTAAAAGCCCTCCTGCCCTCGTCTCCTATGTCTAAACCTTGCACAAAGGCCTGCTGGATCACTGGGAACAGGTTGAATTGGCGTGGTGGTCTGACTAGCTCACCCCGGGTTCACTTTCTGGTTCTCACTCATTCCTTATCTCCCCATTCCTTCTATCTCTCTCTCTGTGTCTCTCATTCTCTCACTTCTCTCCTCTTGTTTTCTGCCATTGCTAACCTGGGGCTTGTGGGAAAGGCGACGGGTTAACTCCGGTTGCTGTGGGCTAACATCACACCTCAACAGGTCTGGGGAGATGGGAGACAGGAGGGAGACAGGAGGGAGAGAGAGAGAGAGAGAGATAGAGAGAGAGAAGGGGCTCCGGGGGCAGCCAGCTCTCTGGCATCGGGGCTGCAGGGCCGTAAATCCACCGGCTTTATTTACTGCCTTTCGGACTTATGAATGTTAAGATATTTGACGCCACCCCTGGCCCCATAATTCCCCAGGCCTGCAGACTTTTGGCAGAGGTTTTGAGTTTCGACGTATAATTACGAGTAGTTTAAAAAAGAACAAAAAGGGGGGTGGGGTGAGGGTAGGGGGTGGCCGGTGGATGAGCGCAACACCCAGCATCCACTGACTGTACTGTGTAGACGGCTCCCAAAACCCCCAGCATCCACTGACTGTACTGTTTAGAGACTGCTCCCAAAACCCCCAGCATCCACTGACTGTACTGTGTAGATGGCTCCCAAAACCCATGGCCATTTTATTTTAACAACAACGCTGTCGGAAGGCATTGTGCTCTTTGAACAAGAGCGTTTTCTCCTTCTTCCTCTCTTTGTGCGAGTTGTATTTTTGTGGCCGGTGTTTCTCCTGTTATGAGCGATCCACTATGTTAAAAAATAATGTCACTTTCATGTACAATAGCTGACTCTTTTTGAGGTGTGTGTGTGTGTGTGTGTGTGTGTGTGTGTGTGTGTGTGTGTGTGTGTGTGTGTGTGTGTGTGTGTGTGTGTGTGTGTGTGTGTGTGTGTGTGTGTGTGTGTGTGTGTGTGTGTGTGTGTGTGTGTGTGTGTGTGTGTGTGTGTGTGTGTGTGTGTGTGTGTGTGTGAGTGAGTGAAATGGTGGATTAAGGAAATGAACATCCATTGTGCTGTAGCTGCAGAATTTGTCTAGCAGTGTGAGTGTAACACCACCTTCCTTTGTGCTCACATTCACACTGAGCTCTGGGCCCACATTGTCTAATTGACACAGACAGTATCTCTTTAAACACGTTAAGAGCATAAGCATAACAATGGTATATCATATGGATTATGTGTGTTCCGCAATCTAAATGGATTCTGGGTGCAGACTGAGGGGAAAGATAGTTCTAATGCGGATTTAAGGGGATAGGAACCCGCACCTTATCAAATTGGCTTTACATGTTAATGGGGCCTAATTGGTGTCCGCGGGGGGTTTGTGGCGCAACGCGGTCACATTTTGTGCCTCTCCCCGCGAAATGCGCTCCGAATTTACTTGGGAGGTTGCGCTCCCTTTGTCTTGCAAATCACTTTTGTTTACAAAGTATGGTGGTGGAAGCAGTCGTCTCCTCTCCTCCTTCCATTGCTGTTTCTCTCATCCCATGCAGGGAGAAGGGAAAGAAAAGGTCTCTTTTTTTCTTTTACTCGATAAACAGCTATAAAAAAAAGTGCAATCTGTTTTGGATTTGAGGGAGTTAAGTTGGGGAGGGGGGTGTGCATGTGAGTCGGGTAAAGTTTGGCACCATTAAACAAAAATTGGGGCCTGCTAGACATTAGCGGCGCGCAGCACATTCTCGGAGCTTAATTAGTCCGAACTGTAATTGTTCATGGTCTGCCAATAGGAGTAATGCTCAGGAAAAGTGGAGTTGCGCTAAATCGGCCCAGGGTTTTTAAAACAATAAATCACTCGCATATTTGTGCCATGATTCAGATAGAGGCTCGACCTCTCCCATCTCGACATGTGGTAAATTGTAAAGTCAATGAATCGCAGATGTAGGGGAAGGGGGGTGGAGAGAGAGAGAGAGAGAGAGAGTGTGAGAGAGAGAGAGGGGGGGGGCAGTACAGTAAGGTTTTGTTAGCGCCTAGTGAATGAATGGAAAAGATTTACGCAGTAAATATTTACAGAGATGTATATATTTTTTTTCTTCCTCTCGTGAGCAGAGCTTCATTGTGTGATGATGTTGGCATGCTGGGATGTGTGAACGCTCACAGAGACCCCGTGATCCGTTATGCTGTTTTAAACAGCAACACGAGCGCGCGAGAAAGAAAATACTATACGAGTCCATCACGTTTGTGGGCGTGTTTCTAATTAGATATTTAACTAGTGTGATGGGAGTAGTAGTTCCCTGGTGGGAGGCTGAGCTGGGTTTGGGTGTAGCTAGCGTTTAGCTGCACATTCAACCTCCGGCTAGACGCTGGGCCTTTTCTGCTTCTTTCACTCCACATTAATTAAATCACAGAGGCCATTGTTCTTTGTGTCGTAACTCCATTGCGGTATCTAGATTTAGTTTTGTTTGTTGAAAGCAACAGCTATGTTATTTTTTGTCTATGTTGAATGTTTTGTCCGAAGTGCGACTGGTAAAAGCCAGTAGTTCTGAGTTTCTGTGAATACACTTTCACCTTCCCCTGGACTGGCTTTCCTCCTGGGTCAGTGAACCACCGCACTGCACTGTCTGTGTAAGGAGGGGAAAAAAAACTGCATTAGCTTAGCAGCTGTGCACGGGTGCCCCCCCAACCCCCATATATACACCCCTCCCCCATGTCCCCCCTTCCCATAGAGCTCAACACAAAGATGGTACTGTACATCTGGAATGCAACTTTTGTCATCTGTTAAATATAGGCTAGTTCTGCAGCAGGCCCAACGGACTTGGGGCACCCTGAAACATGGAAATCAAATTATTTCCTGGATGTGTGCGTGCGTGTCTGTGTTCGTGCACACACGTGTGTATCTTTTTGCATATAGGCGCCAGATGAATTTTTACCTAATGCATTTGCACAACCCATTATTGCTTTTGATGTAATCAATTAAAAGCGCAGTGTATCGACTTTGGTTAAGTTTAATTTAATTATTTTCAATTATGTTCATTCAAAGATAAGGCACATGAACTTTGCAGTTTTGAATCATAAGGTGTTTTATTTGTCTTCACAGTCTTCACAGTCTTTGAAGAGTTTAACGTGAATCCAGCCCAACCTCACTCCCCAGTCCCCACATTTGAAAGTCCTTACGAATAACAAGCCTTTTTTTTTCTCTCCTTCCTGAATTGCAAAGGGAAGTTACTGCAGCTCTGCATAGTTGTTCCATTCATCACCTTTAAAGCCGTATTTATACTTAGTAGCACACCGGTGTCCCACACCAAAATTAGCTTATCTACAAGCTCGCAACAGATCGCAGTGCGCCATGTTGTGAGCTTGTAGATCGTCTATTTTCAGTGCGGGACACCCACATACAACTCAGGCTTAAGTGGCCCTTGATACAAATGCACATGCTGGCACAGCAGCAGGGGCTGGTAGCTAGGCTGCGTTTTCCTCTCACGTCACCAGCCAATAGACTGGACCCACAGCGTCAATAATGTGCAGATTATGGCGATTTGGAATGAAGTGCAAGTTTTTTGAGAGATAAGCGATAACATTGAGCGACGTGGTCACGACGGATTTGAATTATTACATTGCGCACAGCTTAAAAGATAAACGTTGAGGCGACTATTGATCGCATGTTTGGATTTAAGCAGCTCGTTATGAGTAAGGTTTATCAGACCGGGGCATCGTTGGGGAAATGTGGAAATGTCACCTTGGAACAATCGGACATATTCATCCACTATGAATAATTTAAGTTGATTCGTGGGAATATTTATAAATTAACTTGCTCTGTTGATTTGATATATTTAATCACAGGTTTTAGCAAGATAATTCACTAAATGTTGCATTAAGAAGATGGATTGAGGTTGTTGTAGTTAAAATGTTCTTATTCTTCTTCATCATCATCTTCTGTGGATGTTCATATTTCTTTAAGCCCATTCATAATGAGCTCCTAGTCCTCCAGCAGTCCGCGGTCTTCTCCAGCAGAGTGGGAGGGAATGCACTGGGCGGGTGCGGACTGGACAGGGGGGGGGAGTTGTGCAGCGGGAAATTTGTCCAGAACTCTGTGTGTGTGTGGGAGGGGGGTTACACAAAGGCGGGCTGAATAGGCTGCATAATTGCTGTTAATGCCGGGGCAATGAGAGCAGCGACAGTTCCTGGTTAGGTGTCCAAACAATAGTAGCCCTGGGCGGCACATTTATCTTCCTTAAAACACAAAACAAAAAGACAACCACTGAGAGGGAAACGTGTGGGGGCCAGTTTATTGCCTTGCTGGAAGAACAGGCAATGTCACGTGAAGCCTAATTTATAGTCCATCGTACAATGATGCTACTTGCAGAAAATAACTGATATTAATTAAAGCTAAATGCTGCTCCTTTTCGTTCTAGAAGTAGGCCAACGGCTTCTGCTGCCTAACCAATCAGCCCTTCTCATACCACCATGGTGGTTCCCTCCACGTTCCCCCTCTGCCTCGTCATCAGAAAGTTGACCTTAACAAACTCTGGGTGAGAGGGCCGCACGACACCGGAGGAATTCTGGCTGTGCTGGCCCGCGTTGTTTAGATTGTAGAGTGTGTTTGGGCAGGGTCAAAGTGCAACAGTGCTACTTTTTTTTGCCAGGAGCTTCTCCTCTCTCAACCCTTTTTTTAATGACAGCCGATAGCTGGAGGTGCGTGTTGGGTTGTGTGTACGTGCTTTAAGGCCATCGCAGCTCTAAATGATAGTGTGCAGCTAATGACTAGCAGTGTGCCAGTGTGCTGGCCCACATCTAGGAACGCTGTAAGCAGAAGGATCTGGAACATTCCACCATAGAAGAATCACTTTCATAGTTATTTAAATGTTCTTTGTTGGCACGGCTAGAATACGTGAAGAATGTTTAAACAAAGCAATATTCCTTGCATTACCTCAGCTCATTTGACCACTTTTGCCGCCCTATTTTATAATTTGTCGTACGATGGTGCCACGTGACAAAAATGGCCAATCTGCAATGTGTCACAGGCGTATGTTTAGAAATCTTGTTAACATTTTTGAGGTTTTAGCTCTCATATGAATGTGATTTTCTTTACTAATATATGTTTGGGACAGCTTGTTTACAATCTTGCACAGTCCTAATTTAGTCGAGGGGATCTCTGTATTAAGATAATCTATGCAAAATGGCTCAGATGGGAACAAGGCTCTTTGTGTGCGTTTAACACATAATTAAGGAGTTAAAGGTGATATAACTCCAGTCCATGTATATTTAATCTCCTAATTAAACTTTTAATTGTTGCAGGATAAGCTCTACGTACTGTGCACATGTGTGTGTGTGTGTGTGTGTGTGTGTGTGTGCATGCGTGCGTGTGCACACGCTCATCAGCCATGGAGGAAGAACACACTAATGAGGCGATAGTCTGCAGCTTGTTTGCTGCTAAAGGTGGTGGATTCATAACTGCTGGAAAGGTGACGGCGCTTTTAGAGTCTGTGCAGAAATGAGTTCATCTACTAATCTGTGGATTATGGTAGGATTTGGAACAAAATGTTGGCAAGATTACTGTATGTGCATTTCTTTTTTTTTAAACAAAGCTAATGAATGAAACGTAAGCCTTTTTACACGGACACAAAACGTAGAATAGCCAGAGATTTTCATTCCCCCAGTTGGCGCACCAATTCCAGTTTAAAACAGATTAAGACCAAATTCCCCATGTTAGCTCTCAAACCAGCTGCTAGAAACCTATTTACACAAAATAATAATGCTGCTCTTAAGAAGAGACAGATGTCAATTTGTGCACAGGACTAGATAACATTTCATGTGAGTAGTCTTGTCACATGTGGATGTGGCATCCCTTCGTCCCCCCTAGTGCATGGTAACAGAAACCATGCTATCTTAGAACTGCATAAGTACAGTCTTGGCTTCCAAAACTTACATTTTGAGGGAAAGAAGTGTCACTTTTAGTGGCACATTGTCTTCATTAAAAAATAGAGCATACATATAGGCCTATATGTATGTGTATATTATGTTAAACCTGGTATTGATTGGGGGAAAAACAACAACAACCTGGATGGATTTCATGGTTTGGGTGTTACGTTATGTGGTGCTTAACAGAGTATTCATTCCACCCCTTCATTGAGTGGAGCGGCACGTCAACAGTGTTCGGGGTCAATTCCAAAAGTGAACAAATTGACTCCCACCACTGAGTGAATTGCCAATCGCCTTTCCTCCCTCGGGGATCGGAGTGAATTGAGCGTCTTGTTTGGACAACTGTCCCGAGGTGAGACGTGTTGCCTCTAGCACCACGCCGGAGGGGAACGCTGACAGACGTAACAAACGAACCGAGAGCACAGTGGGGACATCGGCACTGCTTAGACAGAAAACAATGTAATATGTAATCTAGGCATTACGCCTCCCTAACCCCCCCCCCCCACCACCACCACCACCGAAACCACAAATTGATCGGCTGAAATAATCACCTGTGGGGTTTACTTTGTCGGTAACTGCGATGGGTCCATGGCTAAAACCGCCATGGTGATCACAGTGCATTATCACTGATTTCCTGTCTGAATGGGAGGTCATTCGACAGACTTCCATGCAGATCGGTAGTGAACACAAGAACTGCGTCCGGGAGAATATATAATTATGGGAATAATAATTTGGTGTATATTTTGATAATGATATCACCAGTGTTGACTGATGTCACCATGCAGCAGTGCATGCCAGTGTTGTCGTGCGTGGGCGGGCTGTACGGCAGTGTCATGTGAGCCGCGTCATGGTGCCCTTTAGAACCGGGAGACTCCTTATCGCGGCTTTACTGCCACCTTATCTTTATTTGCCGTCTCACTTGGCGTATTTCAAATATCCATAAAGATAAGTGTCCCAACTTTGGCATAACTGGTGGCGTCAAGTAGTAAGATTTTTTTTGTTTAGTTTTTTATTTATTTAGTTTTTTAGATTTCCGGACAGGAACCCTTTATCAGAATCAGCACTGTCGACAAGTTTCGATTGACCAAACATATCAACTGCTGTCGGCTGACTGTTACGGGTCCGCTGGTGGATGTTGAAGCCTGTTTATGCCTGTGCCGTGTTTTAGCGGTCGAGTCTAGTTGTTTGTTTGTAACGGCCTCTTATTTGTCTTTCTGGATGACCCTTGGTGTGTCATAAGGCTTGTCTCCACACAGACAGACAGACAGGCGGGCAGGCCTGCTCTGTAGATGCAACAGCAGCTGGCCAGGGCCCAGGCAGAGGAATGCTGTGTGTGCTGTTTAAACAGTGGCTTGTCTCAGTGCAGGGCCCGCTGCAGCCCGGGGAAGGAAGTCCCTGCATGTTTACATAGCTGAATTGTCCTCTGGGCCCCTGAGTGTCTAATGCACTACTCTTCAAACATTCACAAGTGCGGAGATGACCCCCACTGGCGCTGGTGTTCACGGCTCTGCTAGCTGTTGCCTCTGTGTGTGTGTGTGTGTGTGTGTGTGTGTGTGTGTGTGTGTGTGTGTGTGTTGTGCGGCTGCGCGCACTTTCACTTGTGGACTCGCAGGTCTTATTTACTTGTCTTCCATGGGTGTTTGTGGCGTCAACCCAGAGGACGGGATGATTGATACTGAAGTTTTGCAAGGCTCAGTTGATTTCAGAATGCGGGAGGTGGGGGCAGAAAGGTGTAGGAGTACAGCTATACAGAGATAGAAGGGGGGCCCCTTTTAGCTCCGAAAGTAAAGGTCCTTCCCACCAAGAAGTCAGACATTGACATACGGCGGAGTCATCAAGCTAACTGTTGTTTGAATTAGCCGCTATGATCCAATGACAAATCTCCCATGCTCTCGCCACCAGAGCAGAAAATGTAGCTAGGGATTGGCATGATGTTAGCGAGTGTGTAAACCTTGCTTCAACAAGATGGATAAATGCAATTATTGGGCAGACCTGGAGAGGAGAAAATCCATTTAAAGCCTGTAACGCTAAGCAGAGGCCGTGGTTAATTCATTTGGCCAATTTACGGGTGATGTACGAGTGTCAGGCCACATTAGTCAGGCGGGGAGAGAGTGAGGCCTGTGTGTGTGACTGTGTGTGTGTGTGTGTGTGTGTGTGTGTGTGTGTGAAGTGGAGGTGAAGATGCACTCTGTTCTCCTCGGACCTAACCCCCCCCCCCCCCCCCCCCCCGCCCCTCCAACCACCCTTCCATTCTGCACCATTTCAGCAGACAATACAAATGGAGGCTGGACACAGAGAATGACAAAAAGATACACTGAGCCAGTAGAGGCCAATGGGATTGCTGTGCAAATGAGGCAGGGAGAGCTGGCCGTGGTCTGCTGGGTGGCAGAGTGAGCGCGACTGCCATCTCCCTACTGAGCACTCAATCACACACACTCTGTACACACACACACACACACACACACACACACACACACACACACACACACACACACACACCCCACCACCCAGTCACCCGCCCCAAGCACCCATCCCACCTCTGCGCCTTGATAAAGCAACACCAGTAATTTTACTTTACATGCGCAGATGATTGTTTGGCTTTATTAGGCCAACAGTGGTGGCTCATGTGGGTATACACATAGGCCAGAGCAGTGTTCCATGACGTCCTTAAACAAGTTCACAGTTCACACTACTACTTAGACTTTGAAGCCTTTTGATAACCTACTTCGTCTTTACCCCACCCATAAACACAAGCAAAAACACGGCAGTAAATGAAAACCTGTTGCAAGTGTTGTTGTTTATTTGTTGCCGTGTCAACAGTGTGAGTTGTTGCTGTTGACACGGGAGGCTTGTACAATTCAATTACGCCCCACTCTGACCCAGATTGACTCTGATACTCCGGCTGAACTCAGGGGAGTCTCAAATTGAGTTACAATTATGGTGTGGATGCCGATGTTTACTCGAGGCACGCAAAACGGCCCCGGCCTCAAGACTCCGGCGAGTCTTTACCTCACGCGTGAAGTCCTCCCTCCCTGTTGTCCTGCAGGCATCTCAGTCGCCGAAGGCGTCGGGTCCTGTCGACATGACTTTTCGCGTGGGGAGGGGAGGGGGGGAGGGGAGGGGGGGGGGGTTTGGTGGAGTGTTTATCATCAACACGTTTAGCGTCGGCTTAGCTGTGCTTAGTCTGTTGCAGGGCCATTGTCTCGTGAGCAAGGGAGGAAGGAGAGAGAGAGAGAGAGAGAGAAAAATCAGCATTGAAACAGTTACGCAAGCTGAGCGGTATGCAAAAACGGTGGTTAGGGCAGAGCGCGGTGGGGGGGGAAGCGTCGGTTTACAGCTTCAAGCCGCAGCCTGAATCAGGGCAAGGCTTTGGTATCAGAGAGACATGAGAGACTCAGATCTCTCTCAGGCTCTCTTTCTCTCTCTCTTTCTCTCTATGATACTGATGCTTTGTAAGTGGCTGGGATCACACTTAAGTGCCTCTTGGTTCAGTTTGGTCGGTGTGCGACTTGTGCGTGCTCTGTGTCAGAGACTTGTGCGTGTGTGCATGCGCATGCGTGTGTGTGTTAGCATTTGTCACCTGACTGTCAGGCAGTCGTCCTCAGGAAATTAGAGTCGGTGTGAATGCCGTCGTAGACAGGTGCCATCACTGCCACCCATGCCTGCTCAGCGGCAGCTGGGGGGTGGGTGGGGGTGACGAGGGAGGGTGGCGAGGGCAGTGGGATCATGTTGGGGGTTTGGTGGGGGTCTGCCCGGGTAGAATTCCTCTCCGCTGGTGTGTGTAGGGGGGAGAGGCAGCCATGGACTCGCAAAGACTTTAAAGTCTCACCCTAGTCCCCACATTCTAAGTCAGTCAAAACACGCTTATTTCATTCCGAAATAATACTAATAAACAGTCCCCTGTCGTTCAGAGCCGCCGCCAACTCTTCAGGAGATGACACCACGGCAAAGCGTGTTTGCGGCACACTGCGTCTAGTAACGTTGGTTACTAGACCCCCCCCCCCCCCCCTCCCCTCAGAGCACCGGAGGACCTGACGCTGTTGGTGCTGTGGCCTCTTCCTCTCGGCCGAACCGCTGCACAGCTGGACCAGAGAACAGGAACCTCCTGTTCTCTCACGGGGCCGTGGTGGAGTGGACGTGTCTGGAAGACATTCCACTAAGTCCTCTGAGCCTTCCAGGGGGATGTTCTGCACTACGCTGCGCTCCCTCCCCATCTCCTCTCCCTGCAGCTTTGGGGTCTCATTGAGGCTCGCATTCCCACCAGAACCCTATAGAGTAAGAATCTGTATTTTTCAGCTGGCCGTGTAGGTGGTGATATATCCAACTATCGTACACTTGAACAACCCCCCTGCTTTGCTCCTCTTTCTCTCTCTCTCGCTCTCTCTCTCACACGCACACGCACACGCGCACGCACGCACACACCCACACACCCTCCGGGGAGAACAACTGTTAGTTTCTGCCTATAGGCCATTGGAATTCATCGCCCCGGGTATGAAAAAAAGAAAAACAAGAAGAAAAAAAAACAGCTTGGAAGTTTTCTATATGCTCCTGTGGATCGTTTTACAGCCGTGGACGTGCCACTCAACACAACTGTTCCCATTTAGTGAGGAGGGAGCTGCCAGTCTTATTAGGGTCGCCAGAGGGACAAATGTTTTTCACAGCCGCGATGTATTGCTCACAAAATCTCTCCACCAGGTGAGACACTCAGCAACCTGTATGTCTTCCCTCGGTTGATGGACCTTTTTTTAGATGCAAGATTCCACATTTAGCGTGCACACATTGTCTGCTCTGTTTTTTGTACATTTCTCTTTGCTTGCTGGTGGTCAGTAGCTAGGAAAGATTTTAGTTTTTGCCCCTCCTGTGAGACATCAGTCCATCTGTGAACCCGACTTCCACCGAGGAAACCTGACACCAATCAGGACAAGATATACACCCTGTGACCTAAATGGCCAGCCAATCAGCTGAAGAATGTACAGTCATTCCGTTCCAAGCATTTATCTGACTTGGCCGGCCCAACGCTCCCAGTTCAAGTATTCGTGTTAACATTGGTGCTATTGACAGCGGCGAGTGACAGCTAAATGCAAGTGACAGGCCCCCGCTGAAATCACTATTGAAATATTCCCGACGACACCAAGGTCATCGCACCGGTCTTGCACCCGGTTTACATCAACGCCGATGTCAAGTCATCACAGGCAACCTGAGAGCGAGCCTGAGTAATAGTGAGTTGTTGCATACGATGTCCATGTCACTTTTTGAAGTAAGCCTTGTTTCCTGGCCCTGCGGCCGGCCTTACGGCTGGGGCTGCTTGGCCAGAGATTGAGATGCTGCGGTCTTGAGACGCTGGGAAAGTCAACCTCTAATTGTTCACAGAAGCCATTGGCAGGAGAAGCTGAGAACCGATGAGTGAAGCATCGACGGGGGCGGAGGACGGTCTTGGCTGGTCGTTCTTTTTTTCACGTTAAAAAAAATAATAGTCGAGCCCCATCGGGCCACTGAAGACAAACTTGGTCGGTTCCGAGGCCAGAAAACGCAAACTCCCTTCTTTCCCTGCCTCCCTTTTGAGAGACAAACACGTTCGCCACGTTTTTAAATTGCCCATGTCATGCGGTTTCCCGTACTGGGCTGTCTCTCTCTCTCTCTCTCTCTCTCTCAGCACAGGTCCATGTTCTGCACCGGTTTTGGTTCAGAGAAACTATAAGGATTGTGTTTTCCCTGGCACCGATCACTGTGGTATTAAAAGACCCCGGTTAGTTTTTCTTTTCATTTTCAGGTTGTGTTTTCTCTCTCTCTTTCCAGAAAGCCAACACCGTTATGCGCTTGTTTCCTTCACGCCTTTTTGATCTCCGTCACAGACGCTTGGCGCGAGGCACATCTGCTGCATCTGGCCCACTGCGGGCCACGCCGCGAACCCCCCCCCGCGCACTGACCGCAACACAACCACCCATCGCCAACAAAACCCACCCTCGCAGCCAAGCCCCACTTGTAACTCTTATCCTGTTTAGTGGTGTTCTTTCCGTGTGCAACCGTATTGTAAATAACATCAGTAATGATTCAATTGGGCATATAAAGTAATTGCGACCCGGCCTGCTTGCCATCTGTCTGGTGAGATTAGGGTTTTCTGTGTAATTAAACGTGTGACCTTGTGGACACGGTGGGAGGGGCTTGTGGGTGTCCGTCACCACAGCCCATGGTTGTCTTATAGAGAGAGAAGGAGCATTTCTCCTTTGCATGGGTGTGCTGTGTGACACACACACACACACACACACTCACACACACACACACACACACACACACACACACACACACACACACACACCACACACACACACACACACAGGACGCACACACACACAAACTAGCTCATGTAAAAGCCCTGGTTCTCAATTTGCCCCAGCAAGAGGAACCCTGCCAAAGTCACGGTGATCCCTGTGTGCATGCAGTGTAACCGTGAGGGTGCGCGGAGGCAGGCCGAGGGGTGTGTGTGTGTGTATCTCGGTGGCAGTGATGAGGCTTAAAGGAGGGGAGTGGGGGGAGGGGCTGCTGTTTTAACTCTGATTTCATGTGTAGTTTTGTTTGGACTCCTGAGGTTCAGTTTCCCTTGGCCGGTGTCCAGGAACTACAAGGCCTGCTTCTCCTCAGCTCCGCTGTGAAGCCGACGGCGAGGGCCCTGCAATTCGATTTCAGACTTGATCTGGCCGTTACGTGGCGTAAACAGGACATTAAAGACGAGAAGACGGGGAGCTAATGAGTCTGTGCGCATGTACTGTGTGAGTGTGCGTGTGTGTGTGTGTGTGTGTGTGTGTGTGTGTGTGTGTGTGTGTGTGTGTGTGTGTGTGTGCACGTGCACACAGTTGTTTGTGCGTTGCCGCTCTGCAGCCCTCATTGTGGTGTCACAGACCCAGTTTAGAGCTAACTAAAACAACCATACCATGATTACATGCCTCACACACACACGCAGACAAACACACACACAAACACAGGATGCACTGCTGAAAAATACATCAGAATGGTTTACTCAGTGTGGGCTGCATGGCGTCTCACAATACTTCCGCTCGGAGCTCCTCCCCCCCCCCCCCCCTCCCCCCATCCACCTCCCCAACAACAAAAATAACTATTTTAATTACTGTGGTTTGCTGCTATGGCGTGGCCACTGCGCCTGGCAGGGCCTGGGAGAGGTGGCACTGGCCGCTGGGGTTGGGGACATGGCCTGGGCAGACCTCCAGGGAAATTACAGGGTGATGCAGGGGATGGAGGCAGTCCTTAAATCCACCCCCTCTACCCAGAGAGCTGCTGTTAGCAGTTAGCATCGCGCCGGTTCTCCTAGCTAAGTCACTAGCATAAAATAAATGATATACGTAATTGAATGTGGTCATTTTCATTCACACTTCTACTGAGCTGTCGGACGGTTAAGGCCACGTCGTGAAGTTATCAAAGAAATAAAGACCATTATCTAATTTCTTATATTCTTCTCCTCGCCTCTTCCTTCCTTGTGTTTCACTCTCCGCCCCTCTCTCTTATTCTCTCACTTTGTCTAACTCTCTTTCTCTCCACAGACACAGACCTCTCCCCCCCTCAGTATGTGCTCTGATTACCTCTCCAAACTGGCAATAAGTTGATTGCTTTACAGAGATGATGTAAGCCCCTGCCCTAGGGTACATCAGGTTGGATTTCGCCCGCTTTATCTCGTAAAGCCTAAATTAACAGCTGGTTTGGTCGGAGTTCTCCCGGATCTGACTATGGGATTAGGCTCGGTTCTCATGCGAGTCAATCCGGTTTGATTTATTGCGGGTCTATCAAAAAAGATCAATGGGAGCCCTTTTGAAAGTAAATCCTTAATCGCTACTTTGCACTTACGTGTCATCATTGTGAAATTTTCTCTCCCCTCTCTCTTCCAGTCTTCTCTCTCTCTCTCCCTCATTCTTATTCTCTCCCTCCCTCCCTGCAGCCTTGTCTGTTTTCTCTCTCTCTCTCTCCCTCTCTCTCTATCCTATACCCCTCACCCCCCGTGGATAGTAGTGGTGTAGTGATCTGTGGCTGTCGATGGTATCACACAGCATTGCCGGATGGATCTTTCTCTCCTCTCATTAGTTACCCATCAGGACGAGGCAGCCCCAAGCCCCAGCTTTAGCAGCAGCACCCCCCCCCCCCCCCGCAGTCCCCTCTGCGCCCCCCTCCCCCTGATTTTTTTGGTCTCCCGAGTTCAGCCTGATCACTCGTCGCGGAGGACGTTAATGACTCACGCCACTCATTTAAATGATCATGCTATGCATTTAGAATTATTCCCATAGTCGGGACAGACCGGTCAATATTGGAGATATCGTGAGCCAAAATGGAAAAGATGTTACTTTGAATCACTTCATCAACTCTCCAGAGCTGCCCATGGAGGTTATTGTGGGGGTTTCTGTTTCAAGAATGTTATGTTGCTGCTCCAGATTGCAGTCGAGGTAAAAGTAACGGTCTTGGAATTCATGTGCCCACTAGCTAGCCTGTAACGTCAGCCATCTATGACATATCTTTTGACGTATGACACAAAATGTGGGCAATGTCTCAGCCCGATCAGATGATTTCCATTATGAAATGATATTTAAATGATGTGTAAAAACCGTTAGTGGCGGTAGAGGTCACATGGACAAGAAATTTGCCGCTGATCGATCCAGTCGCTTATTACATTAGTGTTTGACAGACAGTTCCTTTTTGACTAAACTCAAACGTGTTCTCTCTCCTGACCTCAACTGAGCGCATTCAGATTGGTTTTATGACATTCATTTTCATTTATTTTTCTTTTTCTTTTTTCTTTTAGGTTTTATGACCTCAATTACACCCAAAAACCTGAACTTTGAACATTCAGTGGATTTTCTGTGGTCTGAAGTTTTCTTTGGGGTTTGGAAGCCTTTTGAGCTACAATGAAAACAGGCAACACAGTGAAAACAGTGACATCTGCTTTCAAATCCCATTGACATATATGGGATTTGCAGGATCTTACATCACAATCTGCCGGCAAATCAGAGCACCTGTTTGAGCCATAAAACCCCAGATCACAGAAAATCTACTGAATGTTAAAAGTTCATGTTTTTTGGGTGCAATTGAGATTAGAAAACCTAAAAAAAATAAGAACAATTCCAAAACCTTTTTTTTTATGTCACAATCCCTTTAAGTTGCGAGCATATTGTGACTGATTTGAGTCCCAGTTTGTTTGGTTTCTAGAGAGCCGTTTTGTTAGCAAGTAATAGAATTTTTGCAAACGCATGCAAAAAACAACAACAATGAAAACCACCACAACATAGTCTCCGAAAGTGCTTTGTATTGTTACATGCAGGTATTTTCACCGTGGTTTCCAGGCCAAAAGCAATAATCACGTGGCAGACAATGAGACACATGAGTGACTGAAGGAGGAGGAGGGGGCGACTGTAGATCCCGCCATGTTTTTATATTCTACCTTCCTGCTCTCTCTTCACTCTTTCCTTCTCTCTATAGCCCTGATCCTCCATCAACAAGGCTCATTATATCGTACCTCCAGTCTCTTCCCCTCCCCATCTCCTCTCAAGGCCGTGTGTCTCGTATAGGGAATCTGTAACGCGGGAGAATTAGTAATCCGTCAGTGCTGGCCGGGGGGGCGGTGGGTGCAGACGACCCGAACCGCGGCCATGTCATGTTGTTTGCGTGTGACACGGCAGGTCACAACAATGAAGGTTTCCATGAGGTTTCCGCGCGGCCGGAGAGGCTACAGGTTCTGGGGGGTGGTCATCGCTGGAGGAAAGGAAGAGGAGGTTGCGTGAGGGCAGTCACGGGGAGGAGAAAGGAGAAAGTCTCCAGGCCGGCCCACGTCGGGTTCTGCTGTGTCCTCCTCCTCCTGGCTGGCTGGCAGACCAGGGGTTGAGGTGGTGAAGGGGGGGTTTTGAGATCGACAGGATACGTGGGAAGAGGAAGGGCTTGCTGTCAGCCAGCTGGACCTCTTAATCCTATAGCCTTGGGGAAAGGGTGTGTGTGTGTGTGTGTGTGTGTGTGTGTGTGTGTGTGCGTGTGTGTGTGTGTGTGCATGCATTCATCCATGCGTGTGTGTTTGTGTGTGAGTTGTGTTTGTCTGTAGCAAAGGTTTGTCAATTCTAACACACCTCTGTTTCACCCTTTTTGCCCAGCTGAGCCCTTTGTGTGTGTGTGTGTGTGTGTGTGTGTGTGTGTGTGTGTGTGTGTGTGTGTGTGTGTGTGTGTGTGTGTGCGTGCTTCAGCAACAGACAGCCAGGGTTTCATGTGCACTGTGTTTACCGTAGTCCTCACTTTAGCGGCACACTGTATATTTATGTCCAGACGACACTGTCTCTCACCCCCTTGATGTTGGAGAGGCGCTGGCTGGGGGTTGGCGCATGGGTAGCAGGAGTTGGGGGGGGGGGGGGGGTGGGGTGGGGGGGTGTCCCTTGTTGCTGGTTTGTGGGGGGGGATTGGGGAGGTCAACAAACACTGCCACCCCACTCCCTCCCTCGCCTTCATCTCCAGTGAGTGCCAGTTCTGTGAAACACGCGCACACTGCAATTCTCTCTACGTCATACTGCAAGTAAAACAAGGAGGCTGATTGCATCATCACTCCCCAGCGTTTTATTACGATCGAAACCAGCGCTACTTAACCACGTTCCATGCATCTCTCTCTCTCTCTCTCTCTCTCTCTCTCTCTCTCTCCCTCTCCTGCACATGGCTACATCGGCTACATCTCTATGTCTTTCGCTCGCTCACTCTCTCTTTTTTTGGCGTAGACTTTTGCATATATCACAGGCTGGCAGGGTAAGAGCCTGGGACTTCCCCACGCCACACTCCAAGCCTTTGATCCTTTGCTTTGGAGGTAACATCAAACGGAGAGGCAGAGAAAGGCAGCTACTACTGTGAAGTTCAATGTTCAACTTGATGGCTTGGCTGAGGGCTCCCCCCCCCCCCCCCCCTCCTCCTCCACCCTCCTCCCTTCTCACTCTCTCTCCTCCTACTTCCATGCCCCCCCCCCCCCCCACACACACACGCTCCCTTTTTCTCCTCGCTGCATCTCCTCAGCTGACGAAAACACTTTTTTTTGTTTTACCCCCCCCCCCCCCCCCCCTCTTTACTCGACCTCACCTCCATAGCCTATACAGTATATGCCACAAAGTCAGACCTCCGACTCCGACTGGATATGTGGACATATGGCCATAATGATCCAAGCGCCGCTAAGCCATCGCACCGTTTTTCTCCCATCTCTCTGCGTGCGGTGGGTGTGCGTGCATGTGGGTGTGCATGGAGACCAGCAGCCCCCGAATTGCAGCCAGTTGCATCAATGCCATGGCAGGCCCCGTTGAAGCACCGCCGGTGGAAGTGGGGATCACTCCATATTGTTTTGCTACACGGCGCACATACATACGGTACATGCAGCCGTCCTCCACCCCCCCTCTTATGCCTCGCCCAGGTCTGAGAGAAAGAGAGAGAGCTGTCAAGATGCAAGAGCTGTCAAGATGCGTTAAGGGGAGGAGAAAAAAGATTTTTTTTTGCATTGGCATAGGATGTGCAAGACTATCAGGTTATCAGGCTAACCTGTGGAAACAAAAAAAAACTACAACTGAATTCTCACGGTGAACATTCTAGCCGTCGTCGGCGGAATAATGTTTCGGATTTGAAAGGCAAAGATTTATCCAAATTCATGAAATAATCAGATGCAATGTGGGCTGACGCCAGGTGGGCTAGAGACGTAACTATATTTAAATGGCCTGAACTTGAAGCTCCAACCAACCTCCGCTCTGAGCTTTCTCTTCTCTTTTATGAGCTTCCCTGTCTGACTGTGCCAATTAGTAAAAGGCGTGTGGCCTGCTTTTCTTCTCTCTCTCTTTCCCCGGTGCTCACTCTTCATTCTGCATAGACACACACACACACACACACACACACACACACACACACACACACACACGTTTGTATTCTATACTTGTGAGAACATCAACATTTTAAATGTATTTTTTTTTTTGTGGCTTTCGCCTTTATTTTATACATTTTATGGAGGGACAGACAGTAGGCTGACAGGAAATGGGGAGAGAGATGGGGGGAAGACATGCAGTAAAGGCCGTCGGGATCGGGAGTCGAACCCACGGCACACTGCCAGACTGGATTACCGGCCAAGGTGCCTGGACCGCTGAGCCACGGCCCAGGCCAGGACATCAACATTTTAAGACTGATTTTATGTTTTTATTATATTTTTAACATTTTTAACCACAATCCTAAAGCCGAAAATATTGCATTATTTGCAATATTTACAATTATTGCAATATTTTCTGGTGTATAAGACCAGCACACAACTAAGTGCAAAACAGGCCTAACTATATCTAATCCCTAAACCTGACTTCTGTCCAATCCTAAACCTAACCAGTAACCACCAACCTGACTCATTTTCTAACTGTAATACTATCTCTAAAAATATATTTTAAGTTTTAACCATAAAAAAACAAAATAACTTTTCATCACATTCTACTATATACTTGTGAGGGGACATTTGGTCCTCACAAGTATGGTCTCACACACACACACACACACACACACACACACACACACACACACGCGCACATGCGCACATGCACACTGGCTCATGCACACACACACACACACACACACACACACACACACACACACACACACACACACACACACACACACACACACACACACACCAGCACACGTATCATTAGCCCAGTGTGCTGGGAGGCGGGCGAGCCGAGTCTGTCTCTTACCTTATCTCCATGTCAATCACAGCGTGTGTGAAACATCAGTTGTAATGATCTCCATCCAAGCCTGGCGGTGTGTGTTAGCGCCCGGCTCCCCTCGCCCCCGGTGCAAGCCGTTCCCCAGCTAATAGATGCAAAATTAGGCTGATCAATAGATGGCCTCGGCTCATTATTGACGTGCTATCGCGGCGTGGGATTTCTGTCCACCGGTGGTACAGGGGCTGCCGGGCGGAGGGATGGAAGGAAGGCAGCCGGAGAAACAACAAATGTTAAGACATCATCTCGCTGCTTCTCGCTGCCAAAACGTTTGCCACTTTAGTCTAATTAGATTACAGCTAATTATAGTTGATGACGAATGTTAGAAAGTTAATGGTTAACGAATATTCTCTTCTATTCTGATTATTTCATTAGATTTTTAATCTGTATTCGTTGGCAGAAAGATTTAAATTGTACTTGCCATTTATGGCCGACTTAAGGTAAATCCCTAAGCATTAGCGGTACAAGGCACATCATGGTTATTCTAAGCATGCTGCTAATTGTGACATCCATGTTGGCAGTAGCTAGTGCTACTTGGCTATGTCAGCTACTTAGCTAGATAACCTCGCGCGAACAGCACTTGCCCTCCTGCTGTCGCTGTCTCTCTGAGTTGTTGGACCATTTTGGAAGTGTCATTGCCACACTCAACTCGTGGCGTGGGTTTTTGGCATTGGCAGGGATTCAAATTCAAAACAAACAATTGCGGCTGCCATGAATATGCAAATCTTAGCCTATATAATTGATTGCGCGGACCAGTCATGGCAGCTGTACCGTAGATGAAAGTGTGGTTAAAGAAAGATCTGCGATAAATATCCCCTCAGCTGCTGTTGGCTCACTGTTTGTTTTTCCTCTCCGAGAAGAATAATCGCCCTCTCGACAGTAGGAAATGAGATGGGGACTTTGTAAAACACCATATTAAAGATTCATCAATAATTGGCTCATGTGCCCACGTTTGTTTTGCGGGGGAGGCGGGCAGGCAGAGGGGTACGGACGGATCACCATGTGATTGAGTTAAGTGGTAATTAGCCGTGAGAGGTGTGTATGTGTCTGTGTGTTTCCTCGCGCGTGCGTGTGTGTGTGTTGTGCTTTTTTTTTTAGCCTGTGTGTGTGTGTGTGTGTGTGTGTGTGTGGCTGCAGTGAGTATGTGCTCCTGCATGACATGCAGTATGGAAGGAGGGTGCGGAGGGCATGAGTGAGGAGTCGCTGGCAGGGTTGATTTGGAGGTGAGGGACGGGGGCACCTTGGTCAGGTCAGACTGAGGGGGCACAGGAGAGGGGTGGAAGGGGGGGGTCACCCACGCTGGCCCCCAGCCTCCCCCAGCCCTCCCAGGGTCCTTATTGTCATGGAAGCATCTCTCATTTTAATGAGCCTCAATATCCAAGCCCCTTATTACTTATTTATTCATTAATCTCTGCGGCAAACCCACTGCACCCCACTGTGTGTGTTTGTGTGTGTGTGTGTGTGTGTGTATATAAAATCAGCGGGGAAGCCTTTTCTCTCTCTACGCCATGTGTCATGGTAAATCACTGTCCTTATGACAACACTAGAAGTTCAAACGGATTCAACCCAAAATGAGCTCCTAGCAGGTGAAAGTGAGAGTTTTGAGTCTAATCCCAACAACCCCTTGGACTTGGGCTCGCCTGTGGACAGAGCTCATGAATATGGAAGCAGTCCTGCTTCAAGATGTGTGCGCGCCTGTGTGTGTATGTATGTATAATTATGTTTGGTTTGCACTGTTCTTTTGTGAAGATTAATTGCCCGCCTGTGTGCACGGATGCATTGCGTTGCTCATAATGCCTACCTACCTACCTACACAGAAATGTGTAGGTGGAGGTGTGTGATGGTGCATGGTGCTCAGAAACCTTTCTGAAGTCTCAGAGTGTACACGCGCTCTCCCCCGAGGCATGTTCCGTAGCCTCCTCGTATGCAGTCCGGCGTTTAACTAATTCATAGTGAATTGGCACCGAACAAAACCAGACTCCCTGACATCAAGGGCAGCGTTCAGCCCTGCTCCGAGCGCAACACCAAATGCAGTGCTCTCCAGCAGAACGTGGGCGCTCGCAATTGGCTTCTTTTCCTTATTCCTTTCCTATGCAGAGGTCCCTCAGCCGCCGTTCACCTTTTTAAACTCTTCTCGACACTCCCCTAACCCTGCTAACAAAAGTAAGCATTGTGTGTCACTGTGTGTGCGAGCGCGTGCATGTGTGTGTGTGAGTTGCCCAACCCCTTCCTCTACCACCTGAGGCCTGGGCTTGCGTAAGGGGCTCAGACACACCTAGGCCTGCAGCCCAGCATCGTGTAGCCTGTAAGTAGGTCAGTGTGTACCAGACTCCAACCAGGAAGGGCCAGAATGTGACCCCCTGCCTAGCGGCCCACCAGCCCTCTCCCACTGAGCTATACGGGCTCGTCCGTAGACAGCTATGACTGCTGATTGGCAAACATTTTATTGAAAGCGGGCCGGCAGGTTGCACATACAGTACAGTATATACTACTGTAGGCTAGTGTACTTCCAACCAGGCTGTCAAGGTGTTCCAGACTCTGTGTATGGCTTCTTGTGTTGTGATACTTAAAGAAAGTCACAGAGATGGGAGAACGATCTGAAAACTGCAAAACTGAAAGCCCAGGCAATCGGCAGCACCTGAAAGCGGAGCCCCAGCCCGTGGTCTGCCTGGCGCTAAAGACGCTTGGGCGCCTGTTCATTAGCGGGGCCTGACGGGAGGCTAGCAGGATACTGTTGGCCCTCAGCCTCCCCTGTCACTATTTATAGCACGGCACAGAGATACCCTTAATGACACACAGGGAGAGGGAGAAGGGAAGGGAGGGAGGGGGGGAGGGGGGGGGGGGGGGACGTGACTCAGAAACAGAACGCTGTTTACTTTCTGAGGCCCACTGAGAAGTAGCTGGTGTGTTTCGTAAGGCCCCGGGCCTATTGTCACCCACACACACGTCCCTCAGAGAATGCACGCCCTGAGGTTTTGTGCCGCTGTTATTGTGGTCTGCCCGTTGTCCACGGAATTAGAGTTGGCTTTTCAAATGAGTCGACGCTCAACCCTTTAATCAGCTCCTGACTGCCCGACCGCTTTGGACACAATGCATTGCTGGCGTACATTTTATTTTCTCCAGTTCTTCAGGTTCTATTTATGGGATTCGGTGCCAGTCAGTCGTTGTGCAATCCTCTGAAAAGTTTCCGTCCAATCAGCTGGTTGTTTGAACAGTACATTTGTCCACACCTGCTAAGTAAACAGTGTCGGTGCAAGACCACACTTATCTCATGAACCTGTGTTTAAGAGAGCGCAGTCAACTTCCAGAACAGGCGCGATAAGGCTGGCTGGAGAGTTCATGGACATACAGTATTATGTATCTAAAGAAAGTCATAAAAAACGTAGCCATTATAAAACCTACGTGTTTGCCCCCCTAAACCAACCCCTCTCCCACCACCGGTTCTTTAGGTTTAAGAGCACAAAACCTCAATACCATTCAGAGGTTTTGTCACATGCTCATACATGTGTTTTGCAGTGAAATGTTGTTGCCACATATTCTGCCAGTAATGTAGTACTACAAACAATGTTTCAAACAAGCATATATATGTAAGGTGCTACTAGTACTACTAAGTACTGTATAAGTAATGCAGTGTTGTTAAACTGTAAAGTGTGCAAAATCACTGCCAACATTGGCAGTTTGAAACGCTCATTTCCACTGACAGATGGAACAGTGTGCAGCAGGGACAGTGTGCTCGGGTCGGGGGAGGGGAGAGGTCATGTGTGGAGTGGACTTAACGTGGGCAGCATTGGCTCTGGAAGCAGTGCGGCCGTCTGGATGCCTGAAGGTTCCCCGGTTTGATCCCTGGCTCTTCCTGGCTGCGTTGCTGTAGTGTCCTTGAGCAAGACAAACGCTCAACAGCAGACCCTCAACCTCTATAACTGCTCCTGATGAGCAGAGTGGTGCCTTGTTGCATACATACACTCAATGTGTAGCCATGTTCCGCCATTGTGGCGTGTGTGTGTGACTGGGTGAATGTGAAGAAAAATGCATTTGAGTGGTCGGAAAGACTGGGGAAGAAATGTGATATAAATGTAGTCCATTTACTGCCTCCCTGTCAGCAAAAAAACAAACAAAAAAACTATTAATGTGTCAGGTTTAGTTTGTCTGAGAGGAGAGGAGAGAGGGAGAGAGCAAGGGAGTTTGGGCTGGAGGTGGAGGTTGACGGTGGAGAGAGAGAGTATGGTAGGAGGGTAGGGGGGGTTTTGGAGCGGGTCGGCAGCCCCTGCGCTGTCAGGGCCAGGGGAACCCCCCAGCGGTTCTGGCTTTGGAGTAAATACAGGCCCAGCGGACCCCCATTCCCCGCCCCGGGGCACACAAACCCCAGGGCTTCCCACATTGCACTTTTATTTTCCTGGTTGCAAAACGCCTCTGGCTATCAGAGCTGGTGGGGTGCGTCTGTGTGTGTGTGTGTGTGTGTGTGTGTGTGTGTGTGTGTGTGTGTGTGTGTGTGTGTGTGTGTGTGTGTGTGTGTGTGTGTGTGTGTGTGTGTGTGTGTGTGTGTGTGTGTGTGTGTGTGTGTGTGTGTGTGTGTGTGTGTGTGTGTGTGTGTGTGTGTGTGTGTGTGTGTGTGTGTGTGTGTGTGTGTGTGTGTGTGTGTGTGTGTTTGTTTTTTTTGGTTTTCATATTTTCTCATAAAATGTGTATTAGAAGAACTAAAGCAGTCATGGAAAGGGCCCTCTTGTGTCCACTAACTTTCACCCAGTGTTGTGCACGCTCGTCTCACTGTTGAAGTAATATAATATTTGCTACGTTTTCACTTGCGAAACGTGACACATCATATGTTGTCCCCTCGGTCATGTAGTTGCTTGTGTGTGTGTGTGTGTCTGTGTGTCAGCCCTTGTTTGGCCAGGGGGGGTTTCAAAAGTGGGTCTGGATTGAATTAAAGTTTCTCCTTTTCCACAATTACAGAAAATTGCCATCCCTGCCCCCAACACTCGATGCGTTTGTGTAAGCACATGTTTAGAGCTCACCCCGCACGTCCCAATAAATTGGCCATCTGTAACTCGGCCAGCTATGGTATAAAGAAGACATAACAATGATTTCAGTTAAACCGAGTGGATTTTAATCGTTGAAGAACATTCAACCTGGGGTCCCTATTTTGGGCATATATAGGCCAAACGTTTTGTGTTTGTTAAATGGCAAATATAACAGATCTGAAAGCTCACAGACGTGTCTACTGTATGTGATTCGTTGTGAGCTTGTAGATTGGCTATTGTCGCTATTCGTACAGTATATAGGGCATAAGTGGATAATTTACCTCAGAGAGTGGAAAGACCATGAGCGACCACTGAGTAGGGCTTATGAACCGCCACGTGCACCACTTTGAATGGGCTCCTGTGACTAACCTTAAATGGCAGCCTTTTTACGGTAGCTGTGCGAGTTGGTCTACTTTGCAAGCTGTCAGTCCAGTCCCAGGACGCGGTGCCCGGGGAGTCACTGAGCACAATGGCGAGGGGCAGAATGTGGGTGAGCATATGTTGTTCAGGTGTGGGTGTGCGTGTGTTTTCTTTCTGTGCGTGTAAGTATGCATGTACTACAGGGGTTGTGTGTGTGTGTGTGTGTGTATGGGGTGTGCAATGTGTGTGCACACACACACACACCATGCTATCCATGTCTGCTCTATGTGGTGACCTCCTTGGCCACAGATGGGCTCCTGGATCTGCAGGACTCTAGAGCTAGACCCACCATCCATATGCCCCCCCCCCCCCCCCCCCACACACACACACACACGCACCCCCCCCTCCTGCCTCATTGTTGACGTGGCTGGAATGCCCAGCATTTGCTGGCAGTGGACCCTCGTGCCCCCGTCGAGGGGGCACGAGGGTGGAAGTGGGGGGGGGGGGGGGGGGGAGGGGGGAGTGGACAGGACACGCTAACCACTTGAGCCCTGTAGGCCTATATTTCGTCATACGGCAGTTTGACGTTTTTAAAAGTAGTTTTTTTTAATTGTTTCCTTTATTGTCCCCTCACCTAATAACTGACATGTTCAACTTCAAAATAGGCATGCCGAGCGATTGAAAGTAGCCTATCGCCGGGCTACAATGTGATGAACACATCAGATGGTTGGTGGATTCGCAGACACTCGCCCTGTGTCTCCCCATAATCCACACTTAACAATTTATGAGGAAGTTCCTATATAGATTTTTTTTATGTTCTTCCTTTTGGGGAGGGGGTACGGTATGGTAGCGAGTATTGATGTTCGGTAAATCTTTGATAAGACCGCGGAATGGCGCTTTGTTTCTTCTGGGTGGGTAACTGAGCCAGCAGGAAAAGATGTGTGTTTTAGGCCCGAACTGCTTCTGTACCTGCATGTCAGTTGAATAAGTAACAACATTTAGCTGCTATGCGGACTTCCAGACGAGCGCTGGGTGATATAAATCAATAATCATAATTGCGAGCGACGGGTTGAGAGCTTTTAGATCTGCAATTTTCACTATGTTTGCGTTATAAGTATAGGGCTTAAGTGTTTAATCGGACTAATTGATTTTGTCTAGTATATTTCATGTGGATTCACTGATATCTGATGAGCAATATTAAGTCAAGTTGTTTGTTTTTAATATCCTATTATTTTGGGTTATATTGCCCAGCCATATCCCCATCCCAGACATAAGTGACATCATGCTGTCGCTGCAGCCCACTCAGACACTGTGGAGCAACTCCTCGTGCCGATGGAATACGGTGGGATACGGTGGGATACGGTGGGATACGGTGGGATACGATGGAATACGGTGGGATACGATGGGATACGGTGGAATACGGTGGGATACGGTGGGCCTTGCAGCATTTTCTGAAGAACAACCCTCTACTTTTATACTTTTTATCCCACCCCCACCCCCTTGTGCTTGGCACTATGGGAAAGCTCTAGAGACTCGGGAGAGAGAGAGAGACGAAGAGAGAGTTCATCCCTCTGCGTGCTTTTTTGAGGACTCCCTTGTCTTTTAGTTCATCAGAGACAATTGAGTCATTCAGCTCCCATTGTGAGGGCTGCTCAGCCACGGAGGGGGTGCAGGGGGGCCGGGATAGAGGGGGACAACGAGTTAGGGTGTGTGTGTGTGTGTGTGGGGGGGGGGACGAGGGGAGACGTTGGGAAGGGTTGGTTGAGGGGCTGAAAGGGGAAGGGTGGGGTGTAGGAGAGAGGGACGGGGTACGTCTGTAACGCACAAGCCCAGAGCTGGAGCACGTCCTCTTTAGAGGAGGGGGGGGGGGGGGGGGGGGGAGGAGAGTGCGGATGGGGGGGGGGGGGGGGGGCAGGAAGGGAAAGAGAGAGAGTTATCCTGGAACTCCGGAGCAATTTGTCACATTGGAATAGCTCTTGAGTTACCAGGGGGGCCCCTCGTCGTAACGGGACGGAGAGTTTTGGGCTCTGTGTGTGTGTGTGTGTGTGTTGGGGAAAGGGGGGGGGGGGGGGGGGGGAGGTGCATAGCAGCAGCAGCCGGAGCAAGCAGAGAGGAGGGTCAAGGGTCACGGTCTACTCAAGCCCAGGCGGCGCGTCCGTCAGCAGGGGCGGCTGTGAGGGAGGGAGGGAGGCAAGGAGGAAGACAGGCTGAGGAGGGGAGGGGGTGTGGGGAGGGGAGGGGCGCTCGCCAGGGCTCCGTTTTCCTTGGCATGCTTGTAAAACCTGCAGGAGAGATTAGCCTGTGAGAACATTTGCAAGAGCAGCGCTAAAGTGGAGAGACGCCTGTTGGGGCATGCGTTTCTGCGCACAAACACTCTCTCTCTCTCTCTTTCTCCCGCCCTCTCCTCTCCTATCTCTCTATCTCTCCGTCTCTCTCACTCTCTCTATCTCTATCTGTCTGACCCACCCTCTACCTCCCTCTCTCTCTCTCTCTGCCACTCTCTCTCACCCACCTTCTCTCTCTCCCCACCTCTCTCTCTCACACACACACGCACACGCACACGCGCACACACACACACACGCACACACACACACGCACACACACACACACACACACACACACACACACACACACACACACACACACACACACACACACACACACACACACACACACACACACACACACACACACACACACACACACACACACACACAATCAGTGCCACACTCCAGGGTGTCACCTTTCACCTTCCCCTCTAACCAAGCTCAGGGGCGGGGGAAGAAAACCCTGTATGGAATGAGTGTCCCGTCATTCCCTCATACTCCAGGGCTCTCCGGTCATCCCCTCATACTCCAGGGCTCTCCGCTGCAGTTGTGTCTGAATATTTCTCGCACATTCACACATTTCTGCGTACATACAGTGCGCCCAACTCGGACAATCGCCAGGCTGTGCATAGAAGCCTTCAATTGGGCAGGAATTTTCCCATGACTGGGGGGAAATCTGAATTTGAACCCCACCACCCCCTAACCCAGCGGTGGCCTGTCCTCTGGCATGGATGGATGGCGTGTTGAATTACCTCATAGATGACAGCAGCAGCCCCGTCACTCTGTAACACCCACCCCCCTTCCATCCCCACAAGTACTCGTCATAGCACTTAATACCCTATGTGGGGGGTCCATAAAACAAAACAAGACTGGCGCTTTTATGACCTTCTTCCCCCTCCTCCCCACTTTCAGGACGTGCAAACAAGCGTAAACAAAGCCATTTGTTTTTCTTTTCCGCAGTAAAGGCCTTGTGGCAGTCGTAAAGGAGTGGTGCTAGTGTGGAGAAGGGCCAGGGAGCTGAGTCAATAACTACCCTCCAGCCCGCGCCGCCTGTGGGCACCCCGTTGTGAGCTCTCCGCTAATTACGACTGATTTAGACCCGTCTCAGGAAGGGCTGCTACACGCACATAGACACATTACGCACGCACGCGTGGGCATGCATCGCACTCACATGCGCGCAGGCACACACACAGACCCAACTGGGCTGGGCAAGTAACCGCAAATATATCGAATCGATGTTTAGAAGCAATAACAATAGAGCACCGAAGTCTGACGTCACTTTCAGTAGAGGGCGTCAGTCCCCAGGTTCATGTATTTTTTTAGTTGCATTGAAATCTCCATAGGAGGATTTTTAGATTGCTTAGAACTGTGTTTGAAAAATAAACATGTCATCCCGGCCGCTTCACTCATATGGATATGAAGAATCAACTGACTGAGAGAAAACGCTAATGTTACTGCTACTGAATTAGTTACATTTTCGCTAGAAGCAGACTGTATCATATTTATATGAGTGACTGACTGTTGCAAACGATACAGACACACCTCCCTGACAATAACGCAGAGACAGCTTGTTTATTTTTGGACCACAACGCTTATAGTAGACGATATTAAGATCACCCCATGTTATTCTCCATAGAGAAATTACTTCCGCGAACCAGGGGAATCGAAGGGATGAGCGAGTTACGTCAGGACTTCGGTGCTCTATGACTCAATCTTGCTCATGTATGTTATTCGAATAATCAAGAAGCAATCAGGCCTAATAATTATGATTAAGTACTTAACCCATTATGCTTTGTTGTTCAATTGTGGTGTACAAATATATTTTTTTATTGTTCATTATACGCAAACAAGGCAAAAGTTTGAAATATTCGTGATATTTATTTGAACCGATCTACATACTCAAGCGAGCAAGTTGTAGACGACCAGCAGAGTATAAGTTGGGGTTGACAGAGGATATCAGGAGTCAAGTTGTTTGCAGAAAGCCAGCTATAATTAGCCCGTTTTTTCTTAAACATTGTCAAGGACCCCGAGTTGATATGCATTAGGGCCGCTGACCCCCATTTGGAAGGATTCTGTGCCACGAATTACAAGAAGCACAATGGGATGGCTGCATCGTTTGGGGCCCATCTGGCTTTGGTTTCTTTTGGTAGGATGCTTGAATCTTTTCCCAGTTGTTTTTATATCCCTTGCATCACAGAGGCCAGGTTCCCGAGGCCAGGTTGACTGGTCAGAACCTTTCTTGCAGGGGGTCCGCTGTGCTATAGAGCAGCATAATAAAGGAGGAGCCTTCTTCATGTGGAGTTTACACCACATCCATTTTTCATGCCTCGGCCTTTGGGCTACTGAGTGCCAGCTCCTGTGGTGGTCCCACGATTGACAGATAGACCCGTGGAGGAAAGTAACTCCGTACACACCAGCACAATTGCAGGATACTACTACTACGTTTGCTTTAATTGTATATTTCCCTACCTTGATTACTTTATACCTCTATTCCACTTCATCTCACAGGCAAATATTGTAGTTGTATTTGAAGACATTAGCTACGAGTTTAAAAGGAACCGGGTGGCTATTTGAGGCAGGGGCTACTATTTGATATCACAATACATACCTTTATAATTTAATAATAATTTAAACTTTCGATATTCGAAAATAGCCAATCTACAAGTTTACTGCGTGTTGCTGTGCAACACTCGGTGAGCTTGTAGACTAATTGTGAGCTTGGAGATGGGCTATTTTCTACAGATTTGGAGAAATTGTGAAATATGTGAAATGGGTCATTCTGCATACTTCGTACTTTTGGAATACAGAACTTTTACCTGTAACGGAGTGCTTCTATTTTGTGGTAAAAAACAAGTATTTCTTCCACCACTGCGTCATGTGTGTTGATCACAGGTAGCGTTTCCTCTGGCCTGTTTGTTCCTCTACTCCAGTCTCTCAATGAGCAGTATTTGACTTCCTTTCGCTTCTTTTTTACCGGCTTCCTGTCCACAGTCTCAAAATAGCTTTGCCAATGCAGCCACAAGTTTGACTTTGCATGCAAATATAGATGAACTTATTTGACAAGACGGTCAGAGCTATGTGATTAATAGTGAACTGCAGTGAGCAGTTTTCCTGTGTGTGTGTGTGTGTGTGTGTGTGTGGTTCTATTTCCTTTCCCTTGCAATGAGGACAATTTCAGGCCCTCGACCTCTCTGTAACCTAGCTAATGCCACGAGCCTAGCAGGGCTCAAAGAGCGGCTGTGACCTCTCTATGCCTTCAAACTAGGTGGCCGTGACATTGATAAGCGGAACGCTGCCACCGAAGGCTCACTGGGCCGATAATTAAGTATGAGCACAGCCCTCGACAAAAGCTAGCAACAACAACTCGTATAGACCGATTCCGTAGCGGTTTCATGGTCGCAGCCTACGTATTTCCTGTAGACGGACTCGACGTAGCTGCGGGGTTTAAACCCTCACCAGGCGCATCTCTTCCACTACAGTGAACGGCAGAGTGACTGATGTTAGTTTGCATCAAACTTTACTCTTTTACCTGCTTTTTTACTAACACTAACATTACAAAGATGTCCAGAACATCGAGATGAACCTGTGTAGTTCATGGCTGCTCCAACAGTAGTGGCAACATAAAAAATAAATAAATACGGAATGTCAAAATATCCACCGTGGTGGCTGAGACCAGAGCCATTGAGTAATGGTTGAGACAAAGCAGTGAAAGGTCCTGAAAGATACATAATTTCAGTCTTACCCAATACCCAATCTTTCTGTTTTATTAACACAAGGCTGCTGTATTTTATACCTCATACTAAGCATTTAAAGTATGAGGTATAAAGTACAGCAGCCTTGTGTTAATAAAACAGAAATATTAGCTTTATTATGGATATCAATCCGCGTCGCTGAGAACAATTTTTTCATTATTATTTTGGGTCGGCCATTCCTTCTTTTCTTTTTTTTAAGATATTTTTTTGCGGCTTACGCCTTTTATTGATTTTTTAAGGGACAGACAGTAGGCTGACAGGAAACGGGAGAGAGATGGGGGGATGACATGCGGTAAAGGCCGTGTCGGGTCCGGGAGTCGAACCCGCGGCACACCGCGACTGGATCACCAGTCCGGTGCCCAGACCGTTACGCTACGGCCTGGGCCAGGCCATTCCTTCTTTAGCATACCTCCTAGACCGGATCGCGCATGCGAGCTGCCGTCCACGGGGGTCGGCCTTTCCTTCTTTAGCGTACCTACACCGGATCGCGCATGCGAGCTGCCGTCCACCTCCCATTATACAGGCAGACTAAAAGCTTCAATAACTCCTAATCTACGGAGCTCTCCATGGTTTGGTCAATTAGCGCGATGTTCGGAGGTCTTTGCTGACTATCCAGTGGTCTAGATGGAAACATTGGTGCTTTCTAGAGCAAGGATGGCTATATTTTAGCTCGCTAGCATTGACGCTATTTATTTACCACAAGATGTGAGGCACGCACGCGCATTGTACACACACACGCGCGGATATTGCCGTCCATTGCTGGTTTCACGCATGCGCACACCACTCGTGCTCAAGACGGATACATGATACATACATGATACATACGGACATTCCTGGATGTAGGAGTGGTTGCACCACTCAAAAAGCAGGTAAAGGAGTAAAGTTTGAGGCAAACTAACATCAGTCACTCTGCCATTCACTGTAGTGGAAGAGGTGCGCCTGGTGAGGGTTTAAACCCCGCAGCTACGTCGAGTCCGCCTACAGGAAATACGTAGGCTGCGACCATGAGACCCACTACGGAATCGGTCTATAGTTAAAGACAGTGGTAGTCAACCTTTGTTTTTTTTTGCTCTGGGTCACTAGCATATTTGGAGCAATCCTCATCATCTGCATCACCATTTATTATACACATTAAGCAGCCATAACACATTCATTTATTATTTTTTCTTTAACCGTCTTCCTGCCATTGCCGAAGCCCTTCGGCAATCAAAGCCTCAATTTGATAATACACCTTGCTGCCATTGCCGTAGCCCTTCGGCAATTATACTTTTATAGTGCATATGATCGATCACGCCATAATGCTACTCACGTTAGCCGGTTAGCTAGCAGTTTTGTTAGCACTGCACTGGATCGTTCAGATTAGATCGCGGTCGCCATAAGAATCCATTCTATCCGTTTCTTTCAATCGCCTGTATCTCCTATTCCTTGTCCCAGATGGCATTTTTGGTCAAAACAGCGTTTCTTTGACGGCACAGAGCCGACGTTGTGGAGTGCTATATGTACCGGCATTGATTCGATTATGTAAACAAAGGTTGTCTTGGCAACGTAAAGCTGGCAGGGATAAGCTCACTTCCGGTTGAGGCAAAATGTGGCTTTTCAAAATAAGAGCTCAAATTAAAAAAATGCTGGCATGAATTAGGTCCTAATTTCTCAATAAATGGCAGCAGTAAAAGGGTTAAGATATTTTTTCTGGCTTTTTGCCTTTATTGATATATGTGCAGTAGGTTAGAGAGATGGTGGGGAAGACACGCAGCAAAGGCTGTTGGGATCGGGACTTGAACCCGTGACACGCTGTGTCGATTACCATCCAATGGTGCCTGGACCGCTAGGCTGGCCTGGGCCACATTACTGACACATACTGATCTTAAATCCGGATTTATTCTGCCTGACGGTGTCAGAAAATAGTAGTAGGCACATGCAATGAGATATCTCAAGTTATTTAAATTTCAAGCTTTTTAACAACAAATCTATTGGTTCATAAGTTTTCTTAAATCTTGATGGACTTGGACTTTGATGGAAATATATATATATATATTTTACTTTTTGGTACAATCCATATTTTTCTAAACATTTTCCCATGGACCACCTGCGTTTATGGACCAGTGCTTTTAGACAATGGCATATAACCATCCTTCCAGGATGTCTGTCTATACAGGAAGAGGGATTCGCGCCACATTTAGGCGCGATAGCCTCAAGTCTTGGCTACCTTTTCTGTCGTGACCTACCCCCTTTCACAGGTCCATTTATATCCTCCAGAGTTACGTTCACACTCCCAAGACTTGACTGAACTGTGCATTAATGTATGGAGATGAGACTGACTCCCATGCAAAGGAATGTGCTTTACTCGCCTTTTAGAGCAATCCACATCGTACATGTCATCAGCGCTCCACCCAGCTTAAAACACACACAGATGTTTCTCATGACCACTGTGTCTGCGTGCGTGCGTGCGTGCGTGCGCGAGCGCGATAAAGGCCAAGTCAATCATTTATGGGAGCAGTCAGTAGGTTGAGTCACAGAGCAGTGTTGAGATTCCACAGTTCAACGTTTTATTTTATTTTTATGAGCTCTCAGGCTGCCACCAATAAAAGTCACTTACCCTACAACAGTCACATTTAATGGCATTAGGTCATCTTAAAACACGTAGGCAGTGTACAGTAGTGTACAGTAGTGCATGAGGCTTTCTTTCCAAGCATTATTGTCAATCATGTTCACGGACCCCCAAATTGGCTTTGATAAGTCCCCATCTCAAATGAATCTGTCCTATAGACCCCGGAACAGATGTTTTTAGTTGGAAGTAAATGCAGTTTTCTAAATCTCATAACAGGACATGAGAAATGCCGTATATTCATAGTGTTGACATATTGTTAGAATGGTTACTCATACATATATATATATTTTTGAATTGTAATAAGTTGATTGAATTATGGACATTAACGTACTCCTTACAGTGTGTGCCTGGGGACACCCCTGGAAGGGCCACCTGGGGGTTCCCGGGCCGCACATTGAAAAGCACTGCAGTAATCTACAGTATTGCATAGTGTGCATCCAATTCACCCCCACCACGCTCCCAAAAGAGCCGCCTGACATTTGAAACTGTCCTGACTCTTGAACCAGACATCCACTGACTTACGTACTTAGCATCTTCATGTTCCCCACTCACGTTGCATCACGTCACACTGCTAGTACTGCTAGTACTGTGTGCCTTGGTCATTTTGTTCTCATGTTTTTGTTACTCGCTTGTTCATTTAAACAATGTTCATTATTTAGCTGTTATATAGTTTCAATGTACAGATTTTTTTTTAATGGTAGTTATTTAGACTGATGCTAGGGGTCTTGGGTTACCCGTGATCCTAATTTACTGAGAAGCACTACACTGTCTCTCTGCACTTGATGTATGCGTTTACCTTGCTTATTGTACGTCGCTCTGGTTAAGACAAACACAGTATTGTCTTACAATTGTAAGTAATGCTGGACACTGTGCACCCAGGGGCATGCCGCCAAGCCAATCATACTCAATACCAATACCAATCATTCTTTAGGGTCTCTCTGTCCGTTCCATGTTTTTGAGCTTTTCCAACCCTCATTTGCAGAGGGCCAGAATGTCAACACAACACACACGTTTTGTCTGTTTTTTTGCTTTCTGCATTGTTAACATGTTTTGTCTCTTTCTTTCTTTCCTCCCCTCCATTGTGTTTGTTTTTCCCTACCATGCAGTACCTACAGATGAAATGGCCTCTGCTAGACGTTCAAGGAGGAGGTCTCCAAAGTAGACAAGCACTTAAAGACGCCAGGTCCCCGTCACCGGCCCACATCGTTGTAAGTAAACCCTCCGCTCTCTGCCCTTATTTTTCACCCTTTCCCCCCCCCCCCCCCTCCCCCGCTCTCTCCTTCCTTCATTCATGGCAGAAAGACCAAGCTTCATCTCTGCCTGCCTATCAAAAAATAAATAAAAAAATAAAAAACCTTTCTCAAGGCTATATAGTCCTAACCTCATTCCCCTGTGAAGCCTGGTGAATGGATGCCTTTGACTAACTTGAAAAGTACATGGACCTTTTTTTTTTTGTCTTTTACCCCCAAATCACAGTGACTAACGCATGCAGTCAGTTTTTTGTTTCGTTTTATTTTACCTAAGGGCCGTGGTAGACGAGCACATTTTGGCACTGGAAGTTTTCTATTGATTGATTTCTTTTGCTAAACAGGTGTGGTTAGCGAAGCGTTCAGCATTGGAGAGGTGCCGTTAAGGCAGGTGAATCCAGGTTGTTGTTTGTTTTGGTCCGGCCATGCTACCATTAAGTCCAGAGAACCCCATATTGACAAGTTTTTAAGAGCACGACCTCAAGGCTGGGCAGCTAACATGCTGTCTTTGTGAGCAGCGTGGGAGTTGATTCAACAGTGTTTACCCTCCCATGCAAAGAGCTGCAGTAGCTCTCTGGTAGCAGAGAGAGTGGACAGCCATAGGGCCATGAAGAGTACATTAAAGTACACACACACACACACGCACGCACGCACGCACGCGCGCGCACACGCGCGCATATATATATATATATATATATATATATATATATATCCGTTGCAGTGCATCTACTCCAGGCATGTCAATATCTGAGAGGCTAGGAGAGCTAGCATGTACAGTTGAACCTGAACTTGATCGTTGTGCCACAGGCATAAAGTTTTCCGAGAGGTCAGCGGAAAGGTTGCGCTGTGGAGAGAGGTGTGTGCGAGGCATGTTGAGAGGCATGTTGTTCACAGGGTTAGCCGAGGCTGGAAAATCAATGAAGTGTGTGGAGGTAGTGGAGTTAGTGAGGTGACCGCAGAGGCCCTGGGCCATTATTGGCAAGGTTGTTAGTTTTTTTGTTTTGTTCAGAGTTTCTTTTTGAGTGGAGAGTTCCCAGTTTAGAGTCACAGTGTTGGTGTGATGTGTCCTGTGGCAGCAGTCCAATGCTGGAGTGGAGATCGTAGCTGTACTGTATGTACGTGACCTTATTGTACACATACCACTGCAGAGAAGACGGCAGACGGTAGTCATTTGAACGCTGGAATCTTGTACCCGGCAACTGTAATTTTTGCTCTTTGGGACTTTAGCCCATTCACATTTAAGCATATAGCCTAAAATAGCAGGAGTTGACAAAGCTGTTTATTTGAAATATAAACCCTGTCAAAAGTTGGTGTTTGAAGACAAAGGAGCTGCTGGTGACAGACAGTGTACTTCTGAACAGAAACCAGCCCAGCTCTGGTCCGTCTGCGATGCCAACGTTATTTTTATACCTCTGAGTTCAGGGGCCCCTTCTTACTTCTTCTTACTTGGTTATTTTAAGACTAGCGCTGAGGAGGAGGAGGGGAGGGAAAAGGGAAGAAAAAAAAGGTCCCGTCTCTCCTCTGGTATTATTGAGATGGTCGTAGGCAGGCAGCGCAGGCTGCAGGTAAATAGTTTTTCATCCTGCTATGACTCAACGTTGGCTGTAAATACTCTTGCACTTCATGTCCTGTCTTAACTAGCTGCTTTTTAAAGGGTGGTTTCGTAACACAGGCACAAAGCGCAGTGGTTGCAGTTCAAGTAGCACCTCGCCTTCCCAGCCCATTATTGTCTCTGTGGGCATTTGTAATACGTCTTATAATAATGGTTTTGTTTGTTTGTTATTTCTGTATTTGGATTGATCAGCGCGACCTGTCATCCGAGAACGAGGCTATAGCGAGATCAGAGGGGCTGTTGCCTCCGCGCGCGACTGTAAATTCCGGCAATCAAATTGAACGTGAAATGTGGCTTGTGTTGCCGGCGCCGTATCCCCCCAACCCCCCCACCCCCCCCAGCCCTGCCATACCCGCCACATTTGACTGAGGGAGGTGTTTGATGGAATGTTTCCCTGGTTTGCATCATGCTGGTTAGCTGAACGGGTCCACAAGACAAATTGCGACGGGCACGGCAAGCCCTCTCGTTGCCACTCCAATAAGACAGTGCTTTTTCTTTTCCTCCGAGGTGACCCGCATGCTCCGCATATACGTGAGCCTCTTATCAATAAATTGGAGCGTAAAAGGTAGTTTCGTTTTGGGCTCCCGAAACGAGAAGGAACACACCTTGACCCCACCACACCCCTGAATGGCACGGCATTCCGCGCCATACGCGATAAGGCCGACGGTCGGCAGTCCCGCACTAGATAAGGACAATGATCCGAAGTTCAAGTGACCCTCTAAACGGGCCGAGCAACAATAGCACCGTGAAGTGAGATAGAGCCAGGGGGCAGCTGTGGCAGATGGGTATAAAAAGAGGAGATGAGTCTGCAGTTTGGAGGGCTAGACGGCTCGTGGTTCTGTCGTAGGTGGACCTCCGCAGGGTCACATGAGCGAAAGAGGAGCATGTCCTCGAGGGGGGTCGTGACGGGCCTTTTGAAGACCACTACCACCCTGTGGGCAGTCAAAAAAAAAAAGAGAAACACCACTGCTGAACTTTTATGCCATTGGTTTTAGATTATTCATTATTTATGAACCTATTGATTTTTGAGGGAGAGAGAGAGAGATCCAGGGAGAAAGTATAACCTATATATTTTTGATCGTCTTGTTTCATGCCTCCGAGTGAAGTAGCATACTTCGTCAACTCGGAGCTCGTCACTTCAACTGGACACCATTGACTCGAATATCATGTTTGGTAGTGGGGATGTTGCTCGGAGCTGCTGCAAAAAGGGGGAATTTTACACACATCTGTGACAGATTTGTGTGTGTGTGTGTGTGTGTGTGTGTGACTGTGTGTGTGTGACTGTGTGTATTTGAATGTGTGTGCGCTCAAAACTAGTCACTCCCACACTGCTGACAGAGATCATCGCTGTGGGCCAGTAACTTCAGCTGGTGTCTGTTAGTCCCTGTTATTGTCGCAGCGTTGGGTGAGTGTACTCCGTCACGTCGCTTGTGTTGCTAGCGTTAATAATGGTGCATGGCAGTGCATCTTTTCATCAACTGTCACCAGCCGCAGTACAATACAACGCTGGTCCCAGCAGGAGTCGAGGAGGGCTTTGTTGGGAACGCCATGACATCATTGAGCTGAAACGCATTAAACTATATTAGCTTACAGTCATTTGACAGCTGCTTTTTCACCTAATGGATTATAATATTATGTACACAGTATAATCCATTTGTAATTCTTTGGCGTTTACAAATGTGCAAACATACTATTCATAAGGGTCGTTTGGGTTACATTTGTAAACTCTTTGTAAACTTAAATTAAACACTTGGTAATTTATGATTTTGAAAGATTTTGAAACGCACGTTTTACAAAATCAGCGCCATGCTGGGAATTGGGGCACGCACGCGCGCGCACACACACACACACACACACACACACACACACACACACACACACACACACACACACACACACACACACACACACACACACACACACACACACACACACACACACACACACACACACACACAGTGAGAGACAGCAGGGAAATGGTTAACACTCCAGCCTTCCCCTCCTGTCAGTGAAAGCCAACAAAACAATGGAGACATTGTCCGAGCAGAGCAAGACTCTGAGACTGTGTGTGTGTGTGTGTGTGTGTGTGTGTGTGTGTGTGTGTGTGTGTGTGTGTGTGTGTGTGTGTGTGTCAGAGGTAGTGAAGCTTTGGTGCAGGCAGACAGAGGGAGGACGCTTGCTTCTGAGTGTATGGTAATTAACATGGAGGAAGTGATGGAATCTGGACATGTTTTTTTATGGCAAGCGAGACCTCCCACCTGAGCCACATCCCCCCCAACCCCCACCCCCCATTCAGCCACACTTGTTCTTCTAAAGAAACACTGTGGAAAGAGAGCAACTGAATAGAAGTGACGTGTTTCAATATTCTGAATAAAAGAACCAATAGAGGTGCGTTTTTAGCCCCCGAGGGGTCGCGCTACAATGACTCTGCGGATTCCCACAATGGAGCAGGAGACCGACTGGCTGTAGTGGAGGCTCGCCCTGCGTTGAGAAAAGAGAGAGAGAGGTCCGGGATCACGTTGGTTCTCATTGGCCACCTCTGTGTCCATTTAGAGGAACTGGGGGGGGGGGACGGGACGGGACTTCCTGTGCTTGTGAAAGGGCCGTGCACCTGGGCTGTGCAGAGGGACAATGAACCCGGAGCTCTGGGGAGGACATCACCTCCGATGCTGTTAACGAGCAGTCACTGCCCCGAGGTTTTTTACCCCACAAAGCATCCCTCTCTCTCGCTTTCACTTAAGACACCCTCTTTCCCGTATCTTTCAGCCATCTCCCCATC
>NC_139719.1:28547811-28548993 GCF_964188405.1 Protomyctophum parallelum | reverse complement strand
TGTTTTGGACATGAAAGAATAGAAGAATCCCTCAATATAGTATCTTGTCCTGCACCAAGCGCTCACTGAGGACCAGTGTCTGTGTACTTAAAAATACACTTTAACCACATATACATAGACCCGGCTCCCCAAGGGCTCTGTACTCGATCCTCTAGTATTTCCCTCTCCTCCAAACCTCTTAGCCAAAAATAGCCAATCTACAAGTATACCTTGTGAGCTTGTAGACTGGCTATATTTGCCAAATGTTCGCCCCGAGGTTAAAGGTTCAAGATGAATAGGAACATGGGGTTCATTCATATGGTCAATGTTACGTTAACTAAAGATATACCGCCAGCAGAACGAACATAATGAATGACTAAGAATACATGTGGGTTTGATAAAAAAAAAAAAAGCTTTTGAGTTCCAACAAATTGTTTTTCAAGTAGCTTTAGAACAGATGCATCTTCACATAACGTGACCCTACATTCCCCTGTGATGTCTGTGGAGGAATTAAAATGTCTATCTTTATGAAGTAAACGGGGAAACCAAGGGCTCACATCAACACACTCGCTGACTGCTAAGCAGTCGGTGAAGTGATGAAGAGGTTCCCCAAGGAGCCACTCCATAGCACACACCATCGTGTGTGCGTGCGTGCGTGTGTGCGCATGCGCGTGTTCTTCTCCTAGCCATGGCATTTGGCCATTATATAACCCCTCTTAAACTTAGGCAACCCCTCAGCATGTGTGACTGTATGTTGGACGTGCTGTTTGACAGGGTTTCATACTGTACGTGCATGCGTGCGGTGTGTGTTTGTGCGCGTGTGTGCGCGTCTATAACCAACAACCACAGCCTTTTGCTGTTATGAAAAGTAATGAAAAGTATGAAGTTATGAAAAGGGAGTATAGTAGCCGGCCCCCAGGGTCAAGCACAAGTACAAATATGACCTAGTGACTTTTTTTTAGCGCAGAGAAAGAACGCAGCACAATGGCTTTGAATGGGAGTGCAACAGTAGGTAGTGGAAACCCTCAATGGAGCCTCGTGCAAACCCAAGGCCCTGTGGCTTTTGTGTGAGTGTGTCTGTGTGACTGGGCTGTGTCTAGCGTGAAGCATCACGTGAATTCTTTATCTGTCTAATCTACATTTGTTTTTATTTCTCTCTCTCCTTCCTCATTCCCTTCTTCATCCCCCTAATTTCCTGATGTC